>NC_092011.1:23567433-23867433 GCF_044704955.1 Pristiophorus japonicus | reverse complement strand
CCGGTCTATTTCAGTCTGGTCTAACTCACTTCGGTCTATCTCAGTCCAATCTATCTCACTCCGGTCCATCTCGGTCCGGTCTATCTCACTCCGGTCTATCTCAGTCTGGTCTAACTCACTCCGGTCTATCTCAGTCCAGTCTACCTCACTCCGGTCTATCTCAGTCCAGTCTAACTCACTCCGGTCTATTTCAGTTTGGTCTAACTCACTCCGGTCTATCTCAGTCTGGTCTAACTCACTCCGGTCTATTTCAGTCTGGTCTAACTCACTGCGGTCTATCTCAGTCCAATTTATCTCACTCCGGTCCATCTCGGTCCGGTCTATCTCACTCCGGTCTATCTCAGTCTGGTCTAACTCACTCCGGTCCATCTCAGTCTGGTCTAACTCACTCCGGTCTATCTTGGTCCGGTCGAACTCACTCCGGTCTATCTCAGTCCAGTCTAAGTCACACCGGTCTATCTCAGTCTGGTCTAACTCACTCTGGTCTATCTCAGTCCAGTCTAACTCATTCTGGTCTATCTCGGTCCAGTCTAACTCACTCAGGTCTATCTCAGTCTGGTCGAACTCGCTTCGATCTACCTCACTCCCGTCTATCTCAGTCCAGTCTAACTCACTCCAGTCTATCTCAATCCAGTCTATCTCATTCTGGTCTATCTCGGTCCGGTCTATCTCAGTCTGGTCTAACTCACTCCGATCTATCTCACTCCGGTCTATCTCAGTCCAGTTTATCTCACTCTGGTCTAAATCACTCCGGTCTATCTCAGTCCAGTCTAACTCACTCTGGTCGATCTCGGTCCGGTCTATCTCAGTCTGGTCCAACTCACTCCGATCTATCTCATTCCGGTCTATCTCAGTCCAGTTTATCTCAGTCTGGTCTAACTCACTCCGGACTCCAGTCTATCTCACTCCGGTCTATCTCACTCCGGTCTATCTCACTCTGGTCTATCTCAGCCAATTCTATCTCAGACCGGTCTAACTCAGTCTGGTCTATCTCACTGCAATCTATCTCACTCCGGTCTATCTCACTCCAGTCTATCTCACTCCGGTCTAACTCACTCCGGTCTAACTCACTCCGGTCTAACTCACTCCAGTCTATCTCACTCCGGTCTATCTCACTCCGGTCTAACTCACTCCGGTCTATCTCACTCCAGTCTATCTCACTCCGGTCTATCTCACTCCGGTCTATCTCACTCTGGTCTATCTCGGTCCACTCTATCTCAGTCCGGTCTAACTCACTCCGGTCTATCTCAGTCCAGTCTAACTCATTCTGGTCTATCTCGGTCCAGTCTAACTCACTCCGGTCTATCTCAGTCTGGTCGAACTCACTCCAATCTATCTCACTCCGGTCTTTCTCAGTACAGTCTAACTCACTCCGGTCTATCTCACTCCGATCTAACTCACTCCGGTCTATCTCAGTCCAGTCGACCTCACTCCGGTCTATCTCAGTCCAGTCTAACTCATTCCGGTCTATCTCAGTCTGGTCTAACTCACTCCGGTCTATCTCAGTCTGGTCTAACTCACTCCGGTCAATTTCAGTCTGGTCTAACTCACTCCGGTCTATCTCAGTCCAATCTATCTCACTCCGGTCCATCTCGGTCCGGTCTATCTCACTCCGGTCTATCTCAGTCTGGTCTAACTCACTCCGGTCCATCTCAGTCTGGTCTAACTCACTCCGGTCTATCTTGGTCCGGTCGAACTCACTCCGGTCTATCTCAGTCCAGTCTAAGTCACTCCGGTCTATCTCAGTCTGGTCTAACTCACTCTGGTCTATCTCAGTCCAGTCGAACTCATTCTGGTCTATCTCGGTCCAGTCTAACTCACTCAGGTCTATCTCAGTCTGGTCGAACTCACTCTGATCTATATCACTCCGGTCTATCTCAGTCCAGTCTAACTCACTCCGGTCTATCTCAGTCCAGTCCAACTCACTCCGGTCTATCTCAATCCAGTCTAACTCACTCTGGTCGATCTCGGTCCGATCTATCTCAGTCTGGTCTAACTCACTCCGATCGATCTCACTCCGGTCTATCTCAGTCCAGTATATCTCACTCCGGTCTAAATCATTCCGGTCTATCTCAGTCCAGTCGAACTCACTCTGGTCGATCTCAGTCTGGTCTAACTCACTCCGATCTATCTCATTCCGGTCTATCTCAGTCCGGTTTATCTCAGTCTGGTCTAACTCACTCCGATCTATCTCATTCCGGTCTATCTCAGTCCAGTTTATCTCAGTCTGGTCGAACTCACTCCGGTCTGTCTCACTCCAGTCTATCTCACTCCGGTCTATCTCATTCTGGTCTATCTCGGTCCACTCTATCTCAGTCCGGTGTATTTCAGTCCGGTCTATCTCACTCCAGTCTATCTCACTCCGGTCTATCTCACTCCAGTCTATCTCACTCCGGTCTAACTCACTCTGGTCTATCTCAGTCCAGTCGAACTCAGTCCGATCTATCTCACTCCAATCTATCTCACTCCAGTCTATCTCACTCCGGTCTATCTCAGTCCAGTCCAACTCACTCCGATCTATCTCAGTCCAATCTATCTCACTCTGGTCTATCTCGGTCCGGTCAATCTCAGTCTGGTCTAACTCACTCCGATCTATCTCACTCCGGTCTATCTCAGTCCAGTTTATCTCACTCTGGTCTAACTCAATCCGGTCTATCTCAGTCCAGTCAAACTCACTCTGGTCTATCTCGGTCGGGTCGATCTCAGTCTGGTCTAACTCACTCCGGTCTATCTCAGTCCAGTTTATCTCAGTCTGGTCTAACTCACTCTGGTCTATCTCACTCCAGTCTATCTCACTCCGGTCTATCTCACTCCGGTCTATCTCACTCTGGTCTATCTCGGCCCACTCTATCTCAGTCCGGTCTAACTCAGTCCTGTCTATCTCACTGCAATCTATCTCACTCCGGTCTATCTCACTCCGGTCTATCTCACTCCGGTCTAACTCACTCCGGTCTATCTCACTCCGGTCTATCTCACTCCGGTCTAACTCACTCCGGTCTATCTCAGTCCAGTCTAACTCACTCTGGTCGATCTCGGTCCAGTCTAAATCACTCCGGTCTATTTCAGTCTGGTCTAACCACTCTGGTCTATCTCAGTCCAGTCTAACTCATTCTGGTCTATCTCGGTCCAGTCTAACTCACTCAGGTCTATCTCAGTCTGGTCGAACTCGCTTTGATCTACCTCACTCTGGTCTATCTCAGTCCAGTCTAACTCACTCCAGTCTATCTCAATGCAGTCTATCTCATTCTGGTCTATCTCGGTCCGGTCTATCTCAGTCAGGTCTAACTCACTCCGATCTATCTCACTCCGGTCTATCTCAGTCCAGTTTATCTCACTCTGGTCTAAATCACTCCGGTCTATCTCAGTCCAGTCTAACTCACTCTGGTCGATCTCGGTCCGGTCTATCTCAGTCTGGTCTAACTCACTCCGATCTATCTCATTCCGGTCTATCTCAGTCCAGTTTATCTCAGTCTGGTCGAACTCACTCCGGTCTGTCTCACTCCAGTCTATCTCACTCCGGTCTATCTCACTCCGGTCTATCTCATTCTGGTCTATCTCGGTCCACTCTATCTCAGTCCGGTGTATTTCAGTCCGGTCTATCTCACTCCAGTCTATCTCACTCCGGTCTATCTCACTCCAGTCTATCTCACTCCGGTCTAACTCACTCTGGTCTATCTCAGTCCAGTCGAACTCAGTCCGATCTATCTCACTCCAATCTATCTCACTCCAGTCTATCTCACTCCGGTCTATCTCAGTCCAGTCCAACTCACTCCGATCTATCTCAGTCCAATCTATCTCACTCTGGTCTATCTCGGTCCGGTCAATCTCAGTCTGGTCTAACTCACTCCGATCTATCTCACTCCGGTCTATCTCAGTCCAGTTTATCTCACTCTGGTCTAACTCAATCCGGTCTATCTCAGTCCAGTCAAACTCACTCTGGTCTATCTCGGTCGGGTCGATCTCAGTCTGGTCTAACTCACTCCGGTCTATCTCAGTCCAGTTTATCTCAGTCTGGTCTAACTCACTCTGGTCTATCTCACTCCAGTCTATCTCACTCCGGTCTATCTCACTCCGGTCTATCTCACTCTGGTCTATCTTGGCCCACTCTATCTCAGTCCGGTCTAACTCAGTCCTGTCTATCTCACTGCAATCTATCTCACTCCGGTCTATCTCACTCCGGTCTATCTCACTCCGGTCTAACTCACTCCGGTCTATCTCACTCCGGTCTATCTCACTCCGGTCTAACTCACTCCGGTCTATCTCAGTCCAGTCTAACTCACTCTGGTCGATCTCGGTCCAGTCTAAATCACTCCGGTCTATTTCAGTCTGGTCTAACTCACTGCGGTCTATCTCAGTCCAATTTATCTCACTCCGGTCCATCTCGGTCCGGTTTATCTCACTCCGGTCTATCTCAGTCTGGTCTAACTCACTCCGGTCCATCTCAGTCTGGTCTAACTCACTCCGGTCTATCTTGGTCCGGTCGAACTCACTCCGGTCTATCTCAGTCCAGTCTAAGTCACTCCAGTCTATCTCAGTCTGGTCTAACTCACTCTGGTCTATCTCAGTCCAGTCTAACTCATTCTGGTCTATCTCGGTCCAGTCTAACTCACTCAGGTCTATCTCAGTCTGGTCGAACTCGCTTCGATCTACCTCACTCCGGTCTATCTCAGTCCAGTCTAACTCACTCCAGTCTATCTCAATGCAGTCTATCTCATTCTGGTCTATCTCGGTCCGGTCTATCTCAGTCAGGTCTAACTCACTCCGATCTATCTCACTCCGGTCTATCTCAGTCCAGTTTATCTCACTCTGGTCTAAATCACTCCGGTCTATCTCAGTCCAGTCTAACTCACTCTGGTCGATCTCGGTCCGGTCTATCTCAGTCTGGTCCAACTCACTCCGATCTATCTCATTCCGGTCTATCTCAGTCCAGTTTATCTCAGTCTGGTCTAACTCACTCCGGTCTATCTCACTCCAGTCTATCTCACTCCGGTCTATCTCACTCCGGTCTATCTCACTCTGGTCTATCTCTTCCAATTCTATCTCAGGCCGGTCTAACTCAGTCCGGTCTATCTCACTGCAATCTATCTCACTCCGGTCTATCTCACTCCGGTCTATCTCACTCCGGTCTAACTCACTCCTGTCTAACTCACTCCGGTCTAACTCACTCCAGTCTATCTCACTCCGGTCTATCTCACTCCGGTCTAACTCACTCCGGTCTATCTCACTCCAGTCTATCTCACTCCGGTCTATCTCACTCCGGTCTATCTCACTCTGGTCTATCTCGGTCCACTCTATCTCAGTCCGGTCTAACTCACTCCGGTCTATCTCAGTCCAGTCTAACTCATTCTGGTCTATCTCGGTCCAGTCTAACTCACTCCGGTCTATCTCAGTCTGGTCGAACTCACTCCAATCTATCTCACTCCGGTCTTTCTCAGTACAGTCTAACTCACTCCGGTCTATCTCACTCCGATCTAACTCACTCCGGTCTATCTCAGTCCAGTCTACCTCACTCCGGTCTATCTCAGTCCAGTCTAACTCATTCCGGTCTATCTCAGTCTGGTCTAACTCACTCCGGTCTATCTCAGTCTGGTCTAACTCACTCCGGTCTATTTCAGTCTGGTCTAACTCACTTCGGTCTATCTCAGTCCAATCTATCTCACTCCGGTCCATCTCGGTCCGGTCTATCTCACTCCGGTCTATCTCAGTCTGGTCTAACTCACTCCGGTCTATCTCAGTCCAGTCTACCTCACTCCGGTCTATCTCAGTCCAGTCTAACTCACTCCGGTCTATTTCAGTTTGGTCTAACTCACTCCGGTCTATCTCAGTCTGGTCTAACTCACTCCGGTCTATTTCAGTCTGGTCTAACTCACTGCGGTCTATCTCAGTCCAATTTATCTCACTCCGGTCCATCTCGGTCCGGTCTATCTCACTCCGGTCTATCTCAGTCTGGTCTAACTCACTCCGGTCCATCTCAGTCTGGTCTAACTCACTCCGGTCTATCTTGGTCCGGTCGAACTCACTCCGGTCTATCTCAGTCCAGTCTAAGTCACACCGGTCTATCTCAGTCTGGTCTAACTCACTCTGGTCTATCTCAGTCCAGTCTAACTCATTCTGGTCTATCTCGGTCCAGTCTAACTCACTCAGGTCTATCTCAGTCTGGTCGAACTCGCTTCGATCTACCTCACTCCCGTCTATCTCAGTCCAGTCTAACTCACTCCAGTCTATCTCAATCCAGTCTATCTCATTCTGGTCTATCTCGGTCCGGTCTATCTCAGTCTGGTCTAACTCACTCCGATCTATCTCACTCCGGTCTATCTCAGTCCAGTTTATCTCACTCTGGTCTAAATCACTCCGGTCTATCTCAGTCCAGTCTAACTCACTCTGGTCGATCTCGGTCCGGTCTATCTCAGTCTGGTCCAACTCACTCCGATCTATCTCATTCCGGTCTATCTCAGTCCAGTTTATCTCAGTCTGGTCTAACTCACTCCGGACTCCAGTCTATCTCACTCCGGTCTATCTCACTCCGGTCTATCTCACTCTGGTCTATCTCAGCCAATTCTATCTCAGACCGGTCTAACTCAGTCCGGTCTATCTCACTGCAATCTATCTCACTCCGGTCTATCTCACTCCAGTCTATCTCACTCCGGTCTAACTCACTCCGGTCTAACTCACTCCGGTCTAACTCACTCCAGTCTATCTCACTCCGGTCTATCTCACTCCGGTCTAACTCACTCCGGTCTATCTCACTCCAGTCTATCTCACTCCGGTCTATCTCACTCCGGTCTATCTCACTCTGGTCTATCTCGGTCCACTCTATCTCAGTCCGGTCTAACTCACTCCGGTCTATCTCAGTCCAGTCTAACTCATTCTGGTCTATCTCGGTCCAGTCTAACTCACTCCGGTCTATCTCAGTCTGGTCGAACTCACTCCAATCTATCTCACTCCGGTCTTTCTCAGTACAGTCTAACTCACTCCGGTCTATCTCACTCCGATCTAACTCACTCCGGTCTATCTCAGTCCAGTCGACCTCACTCCGGTCTATCTCAGTCCAGTCTAACTCATTCCGGTCTATCTCAGTCTGGTCTAACTCACTCCGGTCTATCTCAGTCTGGTCTAACTCACTCCGGTCAATTTCAGTCTGGTCTAACTCACTCCGGTCTATCTCAGTCCAATCTATCTCACTCCGGTCCATCTCGGTCCGGTCTATCTCACTCCGGTCTATCTCAGTCTGGTCTAACTCACTCCGGTCCATCTCAGTCTGGTCTAACTCACTCCGGTCTATCTTGGTCCGGTCGAACTCACTCCGGTCTATCTCAGTCCAGTCTAAGTCACTCCGGTCTATCTCAGTCTGGTCTAACTCACTCTGGTCTATCTCAGTCCAGTCGAACTCATTCTGGTCTATCTCGGTCCAGTCTAACTCACTCAGGTCTATCTCAGTCTGGTCGAACTCACTCTGATCTATATCACTCCGGTCTATCTCAGTCCAGTCTAACTCACTCCGGTCTATCTCAGTCCAGTCCAACTCACTCCGGTCTATCTCAATCCAGTCTAACTCACTCTGGTCGATCTCGGTCCGATCTATCTCAGTCTGGTCTAACTCACTCCGATCGATCTCACTCCGGTCTATCTCAGTCCAGTATATCTCACTCCGGTCTAAATCATTCCGGTCTATCTCAGTCCAGTCGAACTCACTCTGGTCGATCTCGGTCGGGTCTATCTCAGTCTGGTCTAACTCACTCCGATCTATCTCATTCCGGTCTATCTCAGTCCAGTTTATCTCAGTCTGGTCGAACTCACTCCGGTCTGTCTCACTCCAGTCTATCTCACTCCGGTCTATCTCACTCCGGTCTATCTCATTCTGGTCTATCTCGGTCCACTCTATCTCAGTCCGGTGTATTTCAGTCCGGTCTATCTCACTCCAGTCTATCTCACTCCGGTCTATCTCACTCCAGTCTATCTCACTCCGGTCTAACTCACTCTGGTCTATCTCAGTCCAGTCGAACTCAGTCCGATCTATCTCACTCCAATCTATCTCACTCCAGTCTATCTCACTCCGGTCTATCTCAGTCCAGTCCAACTCACTCCGATCTATCTCAGTCCAATCTATCTCACTCTGGTCTATCTCGGTCCGGTCAATCTCAGTCTGGTCTAACTCACTCCGATCTATCTCACTCCGGTCTATCTCAGTCCAGTTTATCTCACTCTGGTCTAACTCAATCCGGTCTATCTCAGTCCAGTCAAACTCACTCTGGTCTATCTCGGTCGGGTCGATCTCAGTCTGGTCTAACTCACTCCGGTCTATCTCAGTCCAGTTTATCTCAGTCTGGTCTAACTCACTCTGGTCTATCTCACTCCAGTCTATCTCACTCCGGTCTATCTCACTCCGGTCTATCTCACTCTGGTCTATCTCGGCCCACTCTATCTCAGTCCGGTCTAACTCAGTCCTGTCTATCTCACTGCAATCTATCTCACTCCGGTCTATCTCACTCCGGTCTATCTCACTCCGGTCTAACTCACTCCGGTCTATCTCACTCCGGTCTATCTCACTCCGGTCTAACTCACTCCGGTCTATCTCAGTCCAGTCTAACTCACTCTGGTCGATCTCGGTCCAGTCTAAATCACTCCGGTCTATTTCAGTCTGGTCTAACCACTCTGGTCTATCTCAGTCCAGTCTAACTCATTCTGGTCTATCTCGGTCCAGTCTAACTCACTCAGGTCTATCTCAGTCTGGTCGAACTCGCTTTGATCTACCTCACTCTGGTCTATCTCAGTCCAGTCTAACTCACTCCAGTCTATCTCAATGCAGTCTATCTCATTCTGGTCTATCTCGGTCCGGTCTATCTCAGTCAGGTCTAACTCACTCCGATCTATCTCACTCCGGTCTATCTCAGTCCAGTTTATCTCACTCTGGTCTAAATCACTCCGGTCTATCTCAGTCCAGTCTAACTCACTCTGGTCGATCTCGGTCCGGTCTATCTCAGTCTGGTCCAACTCACTCCGATCTATCTCATTCCGGTCTATCTCAGTCCAGTTTATCTCAGTCTGGTCTAACTCACTCCGGTCTATCTCACTCCAGTCTATCTCACTCCGGTCTATCTCACTCCGGTCTATCTCACTCTGGTCTATCTCAGCCAATTCTATCTCAGACCGGTCTAACTCAGTCCGGTCTATCTCACTGCAATCTATCTCACTCCGGTCTATCTCACTCCGGTCTATCTCACTCCGGTCTAACTCACTCCTGTCTAACTCACTCCGGTCTAACTCACTCCAGTCTATCTCACTCCGGTCTATCTCACTCCGGTCTAACTCACTCCGGTCTATCTCACTCCAGTCTATCTCACTCCGGTCTATCTCACTCCGGTCTATCTCACTCTGGTCTATCTCGGTCCACTCTATCTCAGTCCGGTCTAACTCACTCCGGTCTATCTCAGTCCAGTCTAACTCATTCTGGTCTATCTCGGTCCAGTCTAACTCACTCCGGTCTATCTCAGTCTGGTCGAACTCACTCCAATCTATCTCACTCCGGTCTTTCTCAGTACAGTCTAACTCACTCCGGTCTATCTCACTCCGATCTAACTCACTCCGGTCTATCTCAGTCCAGTCTACCTCACTCCGGTCTATCTCAGTCCAGTCTAACTCATTCCGGTCTATCTCAGTCTGGTCTAACTCACTCCGGTCTATCTCAGTCTGGTCTAACTCACTCCGGTCTATTTCAGTCTGGTCTAACTCACTTCGGTCTATCTCAGTCCAATCTATCTCACTCCGGTCCATCTCGGTCCGGTCTATCTCACTCCGGTCTATCTCAGTCTGGTCTAACTCACTCCGGTCTATCTCAGTCCAGTCTACCTCACTCCGGTCTATCTCAGTCCAGTCTAACTCACTCCGGTCTATTTCAGTTTGGTCTAACTCACTCCGGTCTATCTCAGTCTGGTCTAACTCACTCCGGTCTATTTCAGTCTGGTCTAACTCACTGCGGTCTATCTCAGTCCAATTTATCTCACTCCGGTCCATCTCTGTCCGGTCTATCTCACTCCGGTCTATCTCAGTCTGGTCTAACTCACTCCGGTCCATCTCAGTCTGGTCTAACTCACTCCGGTCTATCTTGGTCCGGTCGAACTCACTCCGGTCTATCTCAGTCCAGTCTAAGTCACTCCGGTCTATCTCAGTCTGGTCTAACTCACTCTGGTCTATCTCAGTCCGGTCTAACTCATTCTGGTCTATCTCGGTCCAGTCTAACTCACTCAGGTCTATCTCAGTCTGGTCGAACTCGCTTCGATCTACCTCACTCCGGTCTATCTCAGTCCAGTCTAACTCACTCCAGTCTATCTCAATCCAGTCTATCTCATTCTGGTCTATCTCGGTCCGGTCTATCTCAGTCTGGTCTAACTCACTCCGATCGATCTCACTCCGGTCTATCTCAGTCCAGTTTATCTCACTCTGGTCTAAATCACTCCGGTCTATCTCAGTCCAGTCTAACTCACTCTGGTCGATCTCGGTCCGGTCTATCTCAGTCTGGTCCAACTCCCTCCGATCTATCTCATTCCGGTCTATCTCAGTCCAGTTTATCTCAGTCTGGTCTAACTCACTCCGGACTCCAGTCTATCTCACTCCGGTCTATCTCACTCCGGTCTATCTCACTCTGGTCTATCTCAGCCAATTCTATCTCAGACCGGTCTAACTCAGTCCGGTCTATCTCACTGCAATCTATCTCACTCCGGTCTATCTCACTCCAGTCTATCTCACTCCGGTCTAACTCACTCCGGTCTAACTCACTCCGGTCTAACTCACTCCAGTCTATCTCACTCCGGTCTATCTCACTCCGGTCTAACTCACTCCGGTCTATCTCACTCCAGTCTATCTCACTCCGGTCTATCTCACTCCGGTCTATCTCACTCTGGTCTATCTCGGTCCACTCTATCTCAGTCCGGTCTAACTCACTCCGGTCTATCTCAGTCCAGTCTAACTCATTCTGGTCTATCTCGGTCCAGTCTAACTCACTCCGGTCTATCTCAGTCTGGTCGAACTCACTCCAATCTATCTCACTCCGATCTTTCTCAGTACAGTCTAACTCACTCCGGTCTATCTCACTCCGATCTAACTCACTCCGGTCTATCTCAGTCCAGTCGACCTCACTCCGGTCTATCTCAGTCCAGTCTAACTCATTCCGGTCTATCTCAGTCTGGTCTAACTCACTCCGGTCTATCTCAGTCTGGTCTAACTCACTCCGGTCAATTTCAGTCTGGTCTAACTCACTCCGGTCTATCTCAGTCCAATCTATCTCACTCCGGTCCATCTCGGTCCGGTCTATCTCACTCCGGTCTATCTCAGTCTGGTCTAACTCACTCCGGTCCATCTCAGTCTGGTCTAACTCACTCCGGTCTATCTTGGTCCGGTCGAACTCACTCCGGTCTATCTCAGTCCAGTCTAAGTCACTCCGGTCTATCTCAGTCTGGTCTAACTCACTCTGGTCTATCTCAGTCCAGTCGAACTCATTCTGGTCTATCTCGGTCCAGTCTAACTCACTCAGGTCTATCTCAGTCTGGTCGAACTCACTCTGATCTATATCACTCCGGTCTATCTCAGTCCAGTCTAACTCACTCCGGTCTATCTCAGTCCAGTCCAACTCACTCCGGTCTATCTCAATCCAGTCTAACTCACTCTGGTCGATCTCGGTCCGGTCTATCTCAGTCTGGTCTAACTCACTCCGATCGATCTCACTCCGGTCTATCTCAGTCCAGTATATCTCACTCCGGTCTAAATCATTCCGGTCTATCTCAGTCCAGTCGAACTCACTCTGGTCGATCTCGGTCCGGTCTATCTCAGTCTGGTCTAACTCACTCCGATCTATCTCATTCCGGTCTATCTCAGTCCAGTTTATCTCAGTCTGGTCGAACTCACTCCGGTCTGTCTCACTCCAGTCTATCTCACTCCGGTCTATCTCACTCCGGTCTATCTCATTCTGGTCTATCTCGGTCCACTCTATCTCAGTCCGGTGTATTTCAGTCCGGTCTATCTCACTCCGATCTAACTCACTCCGGTCTATCTCAGTCCAGTCGACCTCACTCCGGTCTATCTCAGTCCAGTCTAACTCATTCCGGTCTATCTCAGTCTGGTCTAACTCACTCCGGTCTATCTCAGTCTGGTCTAACTCACTCCGGTCAATTTCAGTTTGGTCTAACTCACTCCGGTCTATCTCAGTCCAATCTATCTCACTCCGGTCCATCTCGGTCCGGTCTATCTCACTCCGGTCTATCTCAGTCTGGTCTAACTCACTCCGGTCCATCTCAGTCTGGTCTAACTCACTCCGGTCTATCTTGGTCCGGTCGAACTCACTCCGGTCTATCTCAGTCCAGTCTAAGTCACTCCGGTCTATCTCAGTCTGGTCTAACTCACTCTGGTCTATCTCAGTCCAGTCGAACTCATTCTGGTCTACCTCGGTCCAGTCTAACTCACTCAGGTCTATCTCAGTCTGGTCGAACTCACTCTGATCTATATCACTCCGGTCTATCTCAGTCCAGTCTAACTCACTCCGGTCTATCTCAGTCCAGTCCAACTCACTCTGGTCTATCTCAATCCAGTCTAACACACTCTGGTCGATCTCGGTCCGGTCTATCTCAGTCTGGTCTAACTCACTCCGATCGATCTCACTCCGGTCTATCTCAGTCCAGTATATCTCACTCCGGTCTAAATCACTCCGGTCTATCTCAGTCCAGTCGAACTCACTCTGGTCGATCTCGGTCCGGTCTATCTCAGTCTGGTCTAACTCACTCCGATCTATCTCATTCCGGTCTATCTCAGTCCAGTTTATCTCAGTCTGGTCGAACTCACTCCGGTCTGTCTCACTCCAGTCTATCTCACTCCGGTCTATCTCACTCCGGTCTATCTCATTCTGGTCTATCTCGGTCCACTCTATCTCAGTCCGGTGTATTTCAGTCCGGTCTATCTCACTCCAGTCTATCTCACTCCGGTCTATCTCACTCCAGTCTATCTCACTCCGGTCTAACTCACTCTGGTCTATCTCAGTCCAGTCGAACTCAGTCCGATCTATCTCACTCCAATCTATCTCACTCCAGTCTATCTCACTCCGGTCTATCTCAGTCCAGTCCAACTCACTCCGATCTATCTCAGTCCAATCTATCTCACTCTGGTCTATCTCGGTCCGGTCAATCTCAGTCTGGTCTAACTCACTCCGATCTATCTCACTCCGGTCTATCTCAGTCCAGTTTATCTCACTCTGGTCTAACTCAATCCGGTCTATCTCAGTCCAGTCAAACTCACTCTGGTCTATCTCGGTCGGGTCGATCTCAGTCTGGTCTAACTCACTCCGGTCTATCTCAGTCCAGTTTATCTCAGTCTGGTCTAACTCACTCTGGTCTATCTCACTCCAGTCTATCTCACTCCGGTCTATCTCACTCCGGTCTATCTCACTCTGGTCTATCTCGGCCCACTCTATCTCAGTCCGGTCTAACTCAGTCCTGTCTATCTCACTGCAATCTATCTCACTCCGGTCTATCTCACTCCGGTCTATCTCACTCCGGTCTAACTCACTCCGGTCTATCTCACTCCGGTCTATCTCACTCCGGTCTAACTCACTCCGGTCTATCTCAGTCCAGTCTAACTCACTCTGGTCGATCTCGGTCCAGTCTAAATCACTCCGGTCTATTTCAGTCTGGTCTAACTCACTGCGGTCTATCTCAGTCCAATTTATCTCACTCCGGTCCATCTCGGTCCGGTTTATCTCACTCCGGTCTATCTCAGTCTGGTCTAACTCACTCCGGTCCATCTCAGTCTGGTCTAACTCACTCCGGTCTATCTTGGTCCGGTCGAACTCACTCCGGTCTATCTCAGTCCAGTCTAAGTCACTCCAGTCTATCTCAGTCTGGTCTAACTCACTCTGGTCTATCTCAGTCCAGTCTAACTCATTCTGGTCTATCTCGGTCCAGTCTAACTCACTCAGGTCTATCTCAGTCTGGTCGAACTCGCTTCGATCTACCTCACTCCGGTCTATCTCAGTCCAGTCTAACTCACTCCAGTCTATCTCAATGCAGTCTATCTCATTCTGGTCTATCTCGGTCCGGTCTATCTCAGTCAGGTCTAACTCACTCCGATCTATCTCACTCCGGTCTATCTCAGTCCAGTTTATCTCACTCTGGTCTAAATCACTCCGGTCTATCTCAGTCCAGTCTAACTCACTCTGGTCGATCTCGGTCCGGTCTATCTCAGTCTGGTCCAACTCACTCCGATCTATCTCATTCCGGTCTATCTCAGTCCAGTTTATCTCAGTCTGGTCTAACTCACTCCGGTCTATCTCACTCCAGTCTATCTCACTCCGGTCTATCTCACTCCGGTCTATCTCACTCTGGTCTATCTCTTCCAATTCTATCTCAGACCGGTCTAACTCAGTCCGGTCTATCTCACTGCAATCTATCTCACTCCGGTCTATCTCACTCCGGTCTATCTCACTCCGGTCTAACTCACTCCTGTCTAACTCACTCCGGTCTAACTCACTCCAGTCTATCTCACTCCGGTCTATCTCACTCCGGTCTAACTCACTCCGGTCTATCTCACTCCAGTCTATCTCACTCCGGTCTATCTCACTCCGGTCTATCTCACTCTGGTCTATCTCGGTCCACTCTATCTCAGTCCGGTCTAACTCACTCCGGTCTATCTCAGTCCAGTCTAACTCATTCTGGTCTATCTCGGTCCAGTCTAACTCACTCCGGTCTATCTCAGTCTGGTCGAACTCACTCCAATCTATCTCACTCCGGTCTTTCTCAGTACAGTCTAACTCACTCCGGTCTATCTCACTCCGATCTAACTCACTCCGGTCTATCTCAGTCCAGTCTACCTCACTCCGGTCTATCTCAGTCCAGTCTAACTCATTCCGGTCTATCTCAGTCTGGTCTAACTCACTCCGGTCTATCTCAGTCTGGTCTAACTCACTCCGGTCTATTTCAGTCTGGTCTAACTCACTTCGGTCTATCTCAGTCCAATCTATCTCACTCCGGTCCATCTCGGTCCGGTCTATCTCACTCCGGTCTATCTCAGTCTGGTCTAACTCACTCCGGTCTATCTCAGTCCAGTCTACCTCACTCCGGTCTATCTCAGTCCAGTCTAACTCACTCCGGTCTATTTCAGTTTGGTCTAACTCACTCCGGTCTATCTCAGTCTGGTCTAACTCACTCCGGTCTATTTCAGTCTGGTCTAACTCACTGCGGTCTATCTCAGTCCAATTTATCTCACTCCGGTCCATCTCGGTCCGGTCTATCTCACTCCGGTCTATCTCAGTCTGGTCTAACTCACTCCGGTCCATCTCAGTCTGGTCTAACTCACTCCGGTCTATCTTGGACCGGTCGAACTCACTCCGGTCTATCTCATTCCAGTCTAAGTCACTCCGGTCTATCTCAGTCTGGTCTAACTCACTCTGGTCTATCTCAGTCCAGTCTAACTCATTCTGGTCTATCTCGGTCCAGTCTAACTCACTCAGGTCTATCTCAGTCTGGTCGAACTCGCTTCGATCTACCTCACTCCGGTCTATCTCAGTCCAGTCTAACTCACTCCAGTCTATCTCAATCCAGTCTATCTCATTCTGGTCTATCTCGGTCCGGTCTATCTCAGTCTGGTCTAACTCACTCCGATCTATCTCATTCCGGTCTATCTCAGTCCAGTTTATCTCAGTCTGGTCGAACTCACTCCGGTCTGTCTCACTCTAGTCTATCTCACTCCGGTCTATCTCACTCCGGTCTATCTCATTCTGGTCTATCTCGGTCCACTCTATCTCAGTCCGGTGTATTTCAGTCCGGTCTATCTCACTCCAGTCTATCTCACTCCGGTCTATCTCACTCCAGTCTATCTCACTCCGGTCTAACTCACTCTGGTCTATCTCAGTCCAGTCGAACTCAGTCCGATCTATCTCACTCCAATCTATCTCACTCCAGTCTATCTCACTCCGGTCTATCTCAGTCCAGTCCAACTCACTCCGATCTATCTCAGTCCAATCTATCTCACTCTGGTCTATCTCGGTCCGGTCAATCTCAGTCTGGTCTAACTCACTCCGATCTATCTCACTCCGGTCTATCTCAGTCCAGTTTATCTCACTCTGGTCTAACTCAATCCGGTCTATCTCAGTCCAGTCAAACTCACTCTGGTCTATCTCGGTCGGGTCGATCTCAGTCTGGTCTAACTCACTCCGGTCTATCTCAGTCCAGTTTATCTCAGTCTGGTCTAACTCACTCTGGTCTATCTCACTCCAGTCTATCTCACTCCGGTCTATCTCACTCCGGTCTATCTCACTCTGGTCTATCTCGGCCCACTCTATCTCAGTCCGGTCTAACTCAGTCCTGTCTATCTCACTGCAATCTATCTCACTCCGGTCTATCTCACTCCGGTCTATCTCACTCCGGTCTAACTCACTCCGGTCTATCTCACTCCGGTCTATCTCACTCCGGTCTAACTCACTCCGGTCTATCTCAGTCCAGTCTAACTCACTCTGGTCGATCTCGGTCCAGTCTAAATCACTCCGGTCTATTTCAGTCTGGTCTAACTCACTGCGGTCTATCTCAGTCCAATTTATCTCACTCCGGTCCATCTCGGTCCGGTTTATCTCACTCCGGTCTATCTCAGTCTGGTCTAACTCACTCCGGTCCATCTCAGTCTGGTCTAACTCACTCCGGTCTATCTTGGTCCGGTCGAACTCACTCCGGTCTATCTCAGTCCAGTCTAAGTCACTCCGGTCTATCTCAGTCTGGTCTAACTCACTCTGGTCTATCTCAGTCCAGTCTAACTCATTCTGGTCTATCTCGGTCCAGTCTAACTCACTCAGGTCTATCTCAGTCTGGTCGAACTCGCTTCGATCTACCTCACTCCGGTCTATCTCAGTCCAGTCTAACTCACTCCAGTCTATCTCAATGCAGTCTATCTCATTCTGGTCTATCTCGGTCCGGTCTATCTCAGTCAGGTCTAACTCACTCCGATCTATCTCACTCCGGTCTATCTCAGTCCAGTTTATCTCACTCTGGTCTAAATCACTCCGGTCTATTTCAGTCCAGTCTAACTCACTCTGGTCGATCTCGGTCCGGTCTATCTCAGTCTGGTCCAACTCACTCCGATCTATCTCATTCCGGTCTATCTCAGTCCAGTTTATCTCAGTCTGGTCTAACTCACTCCGGTCTATCTCACTCCAGTCTATCTCACTCCGGTCTATCTCACTCCGGTCTATCTCACTCTGGTCTATCTCAGCCAATTCTATCTCAGACCGGTCTAACTCAGTCCGGTCTATCTCACTGCAATCTATCTCACTCCGGTCTATCTCACTCCGGTCTATCTCACTCCGGTCTAACTAACTCCTGTCTAACTCACTCCGGTCTAACTCACTCCAGTCTATCTCACTCCGGTCTATCTCACTCCGGTCTAACTCACTCCGGTCTATCTCACTCCAGTCTATCTCACTCCGGTCTATCTCACTCCGGTCTATCTCACTCTGGTCTATCTCGGTCCACTCTATCTCAGTCCGGTCTAACTCACTCCGGTCTATCTCAGTCCAGTCTAACTCATTCTGGTCTATCTCGGTCCAGTCTAACTCACTCCGGTCTATCTCAGTCTGGTCGAACTCACTCCAATCTATCTCACTCCGGTCTTTCTCAGTACAGTCTAACTCACTCCGGTCTATCTCACTCCGATCTAACTCACTCCGGTCTATCTCAGTCCAGTCTGCCTCACTCCGGTCTATCTCAGTCCAGTCTAACTCATTCCGGTCTATCTCAGTCTGGTCTAACTCACTCCGGTCTATCTCAGTCTGGTCTAACTCACTCCGGTCTATTTCAGTCTGGTCTAACTCACTCCGGTCTATCTCAGTCCAATCTATCTCACTCCGGTCCATCTCGGTCCGGTCTATCTCACTCCGGTCTATCTCAGTCTGGTCTAACTCACTCCGGTCCATCTCAGTCTGGTCTAACTCACTCCGGTCTATCTTGGTCCGGTCGAACTCACTCCGGTCTATCTCAGTCCAGTCTAAGTCACTCCGGTCTATCTCAGTCTGGTCTAACTCACTCTGGTCTATCTCAGTCCAGTCTAACTCATTCTGGTCTATCTCGGTCCAGTCTAACTCACTCAGGTCTATCTCAGTCTGGTCGAACTCACTCTGATCTATCTCACTCCGGTCTATCTCAGTCCAGTCTAACTCACTCCGGTCTATCTCAGTCCAGTCCAACTCACTCCGGTCTATCTCAATCCAGTCTAACTCACTCTGGTCGATCTCGGTCCGGTCTATCTCAGTCTGGTCTAACTCACTCCGATCGATCTCACTCCGGTCTATCTCAGTCCAGTATATCTCACTCTGGTCTAAATCACTCCGGTCTATCTCAGTCCAGTCGAACTCACTCTGGTCGATCTCGCTCCGGTCTATCTCAGTCTGGTCTAACTCACTCCGATCTATCTCATTCCGGTCTATCTCAGTCCAGTTTATCTCAGTCTGGTCGAACTCACTCCGGTCTGTCTCACTCCTGTCTCTCTCACTCCGGTCTATCTCACTCCGGTCTATCTCATTCTGGTCTATCTCGGTCCACTCTATCTCAGTCCGGTGTATTTCAGTCCGGTCTATCTCACTCCAGTCTATCTCACTCCGGTCTATCTCACTCCAGTCTATCTCACTCCGGTCTAACTCACTCTGGTCTATCTCAGTCCAGTCGAACTCAGTCCGGTCTATCTCACTCCAATCTATCTCACTCCAGTATATCTCACTCCGGTCTATCTCAGTCCAGTCCAACTCACTCCGATCTATCTCAGTCCAATCTAACTCACTCTGGTCTATCTCGGTCCGGTCAATCTCAGTCTGGTCTAACTCACTCCGATCTATCTCACTCCGGTCTATCTCAGTCCAGTTTATCTCACTCTGGTCTAACTCAATCCGGTCTATCTCAGTCCAGTCAAACTCACTCTGGTCTATCTCGGTCGGGTCGATCTCAGTCTGGTCTAACTCACTCCGGTCTATCTCAGTCCAGTTTATCTCAGTCTGGTCTAACTCACTCCGGTCTATCTCACTCCAGTCTATCTCACTCCGGTCTATCTCACTCCGGTCTATCTCACTCTGGTCTATCTTGGCCCACTCTATCTCAGTCCGGTCTAACTCAGTCCGGTCTATCTCACTGCAATCTATCTCACTCCAGGCTATCTCACTCCGGTCTATCTCACTCCGGTCTAACTCACTCCGGTCTATCTCACTCTGGTCTATCTCGGCCCACTCTATCTCAGTCCGGTCTAACTCAGTCCTGTCTATCTCACTGCAATCTATCTCACTCCGGTCTATCTCACTCCGGTCTATCTCACTCCGGTCTAACTCACTCCGGTCTATCTCACTCCGGTCTATCTCACTCCGGTCTAACTCACTCCGGTCTATCTCAGTCCAGTCTAACTCACTCTGGTCGATCTCGGTCCAGTCTAAATCACTCCGGTCTATTTCAGTCTGGTCTAACTCACTGCGGTCTATCTCAGTCCAATTTATCTCACTCCGGTCCATCTCGGTCCGGTTTATCTCACTCCGGTCTATCTCAGTCTGGTCTAACTCACTCCGGTCCATCTCAGTCTGGTCTAACTCACTCCGGTCTATCTTGGTCCGGTCGAACTCACTCCGGTCTATCTCAGTCCAGTCTAAGTCACTCCGGTCTATCTCAGTCTGGTCTAACTCACTCTGGTCTATCTCAGTCCAGTCTAACTCATTCTGGTCTATCTCGGTCCAGTCTAACTCACTCAGGTCTATCTCAGTCTGGTCGAACTCGCTTCGATCTACCTCACTCCGGTCTATCTCAGTCCAGTCTAACTCACTCCAGTCTATCTCAATGCAGTCTATCTCATTCTGGTCTATCTCGGTCCGGTCTATCTCAGTCAGGTCTAACTCACTCCGATCTATCTCACTCCGGTCTATCTCAGTCCAGTTTATCTCACTCTGGTCTAAATCACTCCGGTCTATTTCAGTCCAGTCTAACTCACTCTGGTCGATCTCGGTCCGGTCTATCTCAGTCTGGTCCAACTCACTCCGATCTATCTCATTCCGGTCTATCTCAGTCCAGTTTATCTCAGTCTGGTCTAACTCACTCCGGTCTATCTCACTCCAGTCTATCTCACTCCGGTCTATCTCACTCCGGTCTATCTCACTCTGGTCTATCTCAGCCAATTCTATCTCAGACCGGTCTAACTCAGTCCGGTCTATCTCACTGCAATCTATCTCACTCCGGTCTATCTCACTCCGGTCTATCTCACTCCGGTCTAACTCACTCCTGTCTAACTCACTCCGGTCTAACTCACTCCAGTCTATCTCACTCCGGTCTATCTCACTCCGGTCTAACTCACTCCGGTCTATCTCACACCAGTCTATCTCACTCCGGTCTATCTCACTCCGGTCTATCTCACTCTGGTCTATCTCGGTCCACTCTATCTCAGTCCGGTCTAACTCACTCCGGTCTATCTCAGTCCAGTCTAACTCATTCTGGTCTATCTCGGTCCAGTCTAACTCACTCCGGTCTATCTCAGTCTGGTCGAACTCACTCCAATCTATCTCACTCCGGTCTTTCTCAGTACAGTCTAACTCACTCCGGTCTATCTCACTCCGATCTAACTCACTCCGGTCTATCTCAGTCCAGTCTGCTTCACTCCGGTCTATCTCAGTCCAGTCTAACTCATTCCGGTCTATCTCAGTCTGGTCTAACTCACTCCGGTCTATCTCAGTCTGGTCTAACTCACTCCGGTCTATTTCAGTCTGGTCTAACTCACTCCGGTCTATCTCAGTCCAATCTATCTCACTCCGGTCCATCTCGGTCCGGTCTATCTCACTCCGGTCTATCTCAGTCTGGTCTAACTCACTCCGGTCCATCTCAGTCTGGTCTAACTCACTCCGGTCTATCTTGGTCCGGTCGAACTCACTCCGGTCTATCTCAGTCCAGTCTAAGTCACTCCGGTCTATCTCAGTCTGGTCTAACTCACTCTGGTCTATCTCAGTCCAGTCTAACTCATTCTGGTCTATCTCGGTCCAGTCTAACTCACTCAGGTCTATCTCAGTCTGGTCGAACTCACTCTGATCTATCTCACTCCGGTCTATCTCAGTCCAGTCTAACTCACTCCGGTCTATCTCAGTCCAGTCCAACTCACTCCGGTCTATCTCAATCCAGTCTAACTCACTCTGGTCGATCTCGGTCCGGTCTATCTCAGTCTGGTCTAACTCACTCCGATCGATCTCACTCCGGTCTATCTCAGTCCAGTATATCTCACTCTGGTCTAAATCACTCCGGTCTATCTCAGTCCAGTCGAACTCACTCTGGTCGATCTCGCTCCGGTCTATCTCAGTCTGGTCTAACTCACTCCGATCTATCTCATTCCGGTCTATCTCAGTCCAGTTTATCTCAGTCTGGTCGAACTCACTCCGGTCTGTCTCACTCCTGTCTCTCTCACTCCGGTCTATCTCACTCCGGTCTATCTCATTCTGGTCTATCTCGGTCCACTCTATCTCAGTCCGGTGTATTTCAGTCCGGTCTATCTCACTCCAGTCTATCTCACTCCGGTCTATCTCACTCCAGTCTATCTCACTCCGGTCTAACTCACTCTGGTCTATCTCAGTCCAGTCGAACTCAGTCCGGTCTATCTCACTCCAATCTATCTCACTCCAGTATATCTCACTCCGGTCTATCTCAGTCCAGTCCAACTCACTCCGATCTATCTCAGTCCAATCTAACTCACTCTGGTCTATCTCGGTCCGGTCAATCTCAGTCTGGTCTAACTCACTCCGATCTATCTCACTCCGGTCTATCTCAGTCCAGTTTATCTCACTCTGGTCTAACTCAATCCGGTCTATCTCAGTCCAGTCAAACTCACTCTGGTCTATCTCGGTCGGGTCGATCTCAGTCTGGTCTAACTCACTCCGGTCTATCTCAGTCCAGTTTATCTCAGTCTGGTCTAACTCACTCCGGTCTATCTCACTCCAGTCTATCTCACTCCGGTCTATCTCACTCCGGTCTATCTCACTCTGGTCTATCTTGGCCCACTCTATCTCAGTCCGGTCTAACTCAGTCCGGTCTATCTCACTGCAATCTATCTCACTCCAGGCTATCTCACTCCGGTCTATCTCACTCCGGTCTAACTCACTCCGGTCTATCTCACTCCGGTCTATCTTACTCCGGTCTAACTCACTCCGGTCTATCTCAGTCCAGTCTAACTCACTCTGGTCTATCTCGGTCCGGTCTATCTCAGTCAGGTCTAACTCACTCCGGTCTATCTCAGTCCAGTCCTACTCACTCTGGTCGATCTCGGTCCAGTCTAAATCACTCCGGTCTATCTCAGTCTGTTCGAACTCACTCCGATCTATCTCACTCCTGTCTATCTATGTCCAGTCTAACTCACTCCGGTATATCTCACTCCGGTCTAACTCACTCCGGTCTATCTCAGTCCAGTCTAACTCACTCTGGTCTATCTCGGTCCGGTCTATCTCAGTCCAATCTATCTCAGTCCAGTCTATCTCAGTCCAGTCTTACTCACTCCGGTCTATCTCAGTCTGGTCTAACTCACTCCGGTCTATCTCAGTCTGGTCTAACTCACTCCGGTTTATTTCAGTCTGGTCTAACTCACTCCGGTCTATCTCAGTCCAATCTATCTCACTCCGGTCTATCTCGGACCGGTCTATCTCAGTCTGGTCTAACTCACTCCGGTCTGTCTCAGTCTGGTCTAACTCACTCCGGTCTATCTTGGTCTGGTCGAACTCACTCTGGTCTATCTCAGTCCAGTCTAAGTCACTCCGGTCTATCTCAGTCTGGTCTAACTCACTCTAGTCTATCTCAGTCCAGTCTACCTCACTCCGGTCTATCTCAGTCCAGTCTAACTCACTCCGGTCTATCTCAGTTTGGTCTAACTCACTCCGGTTTATCTCAGTCTGGTCTAACTCACTCCGGTCTATTTCAGTCTGGTCTAACTCACTGCGGTCTATCTCAGTCCAATTTATCTCACTCCGGTCCATCTCGGTCCGGTCTATCTCACTCCGGTACATCTCAGTCTGGTCTAACTCACTCCGGTCTATCTTGGTCCGGTCGAACTCACTCCGGTCTATCTCAGTCCAGTCTAAGTCACTCCGGTCTATCTCAGTCTGGTCTAACTCACTCTGGTCTATCTCAGTCCAGTATAACTCATTCTGGTCTATCTCGGTCCAGTCTAACTCACTCAGGTCTATCTCAGTCTGGTCGAACTCACTTCGATCTACCTCACTCCGGTCTATCTCAGTCCAGTCTAACTCACTCCGGTCTATCTCAATCCAGTCTAACTCACTCTGGTCTATCTCGGTCCGGACAATCTCAGTCTGGTCTAACTCACTCTGATCTATCTCACTCCTGTCTATCTCAGTCCAGTTTATCTCACTCTGGTCTAACTCAATCCGGTCTATCTCAGTCCAGTCAAACTCATTCTGGTCTGTCTCGGTCGGGTCGATCTCAGTCTGGTCTAACTCACTCCGGTCTATCTCAGTCCAGTTTATCTCAGTCTGGTCTAACTCACTCCGGTCTATTTCACTCCAGTCTATCTCACTCCGGTCTATCTCACTCTGGTCTATCTCACTCTGGTCTATCTTGGCCCACTCTATTTCAGTCCGGTCTAACTCAGTCCGGTCTATCTCACTGCAATCTATCTCACTCCGGTCTATCTCACTCCGGTCTATCTCACTCCAGTCTAGCTCACTCAAGTCTATCTCACTCCGGTCTAACTCACTCTGGTCTATCTCAGTCCAGTCGAACTCAGTCCGGTCTATCTCACTCCAATCTATCTCACTCCAGTATATCTCACTCCGGTCTATCTCAGTCCAGTCCAACTCACTCCGATCTATCTCAGTCCAATCTAACTCACTCTGGTCTATCTCGGTCCGGTCAATCTCAGTCTGGTCTAACTCACTCCGATCTATCTCACTCCGGTCTATCTCAGTCCAGTTTATCTCACTCTGGTCTAACTCAATCCGGTCTATCTCAGTCCAGTCAAACTCACTCTGGTCTATCTCGGTCGGGTCGATCTCAGTCTGGTCTAACTCACTCCGGTCTATCTCAGTCCAGTTTATCTCAGTCTGGTCTAACTCACTCCGGTCTATCTCACTCCAGTCTATCTCACTCCGGTCTATCTCACTCCGATCTATCTCACTCTGGTCTATCTTGGCCCACTCTATTTCAGTCCGGTCTAACTCAGTCCGGTCTATCTCACTGCAATCTATCTCACTCCGGTCTATCTCACTCCGGTCTATCTCACTCCGGTCTAACTCACTCCAGTCTATCTCATTCCGGTCTATCTCACTCCGGTCTAACTCACTCCGGTCTATCTCAGTCCAGTCTAACTCACTCTGGTCTATCTCGGTCCGGTCTATCTCAGTCAGGTCTAACTCACTCCGGTCTATCTCAGTCCAGTCTAACTCACTCTGGTCGATCTCGGTCCAGTCTAAATCACTCCGGTCTATCTCAGTCTGGTCGAACTCACTCCGATCTATCTCACTCCTGTCTATCTATGTCCAGTCTAACTCACTCCGGTCTATCTCTCTCCGGTCTAACTCACTCCGGTCTATCTCAGTCCAGTCTAACTCACTCTGGTCTATCTCGGTCCGGTCTATCTCAGTCCAATCTATCTCAGTCCAGTCTATCTCAGTCCAGTCTTACTCACTCCGGTCTATCTCAGTCTGGTCTAACTCACTCCGGTCTGTCTCAGTCTGGTCTAACTCACTCCGGTCTATCTTGGTCTGGTCGAACTCACTCTGGTCTATCTCAGACCAGTCTAAGTCACTCCGGTCTATCTCAGTCTGGTCTAACTCACTCTAGTCTATCTCAGTCTAGTCTAACTCATTCTGGTCTATCTCGGTCCAATCTAACTCACTCAGGTCTATCTCAGTCTGGTCGAACTCACTCCGATCTATCTCCCTCCGGTCTATCTCAGTCCAGTCTAACTCACTCTGGTCTATCTTGGTCCGGTCTATCTCAGTCTGCTCTAACTCACTACGGTCTATCTCAGTCTGGTCTAACTCACTCCGGTCTATCTCAGTCCAGTCTAATTCATTCTGGTCTATCTCCGTCCAGTCTAACTCACTCCGGTCTATCTCAATCTGGTCGAACTCACTCCGATCTATCTCACTCCGGTCTATCTCACTCCGGTCTAACTCCCTCCGGTCTATCTCAGTCCAGTCTACCTCACTCCGGTCTATCTCAGTCCAGTCTAACTCACTCCGGTCTATCTCAGTTTGGTCTAACTCACTCCGGTCTATCTCAGTCTGGTCTAACTCACTCCGGTCTATTTCAGTCTGGTCTAACTCACTGCGGTCTATCTCAGTCCAATTTATCTCACTCCGGTCCATCTCGGTCTGGTCTATCTCACTCCGGTCTATATCAGTCTGGTCTAACTCACTCCGGTTCATCTCAGTCAGGTCTAACTCACTCCGGTCTATCTTGGTCCAGTCGAACTCACTCCGGTCTATCTCAGTCCAGTCTAAGTCACTCCGGTCTATCTCAGTCTGGTCTAACTCACTCTGGTCTATCTCAGTCCAGTCTAACTCATTCTGGTCTATCTCGGTCCAGTATAACTCACTCAGGTCTATCTCAGTCTGGTCGAACTCACTCCGATCTACCTCACTCCGGTCTATCTCAGTCCAGTCGAACTCACTCCGGTCTATCTCAATCCAGTCTAACTCATTCTGGTCTATCTCGGTCCGGTCTATCTCAGTCTGGTCTAACTCACTCCGATCTATCTCACTCCGGTCTATCTCAGTCCAGTTTATCTCACTCTGGTCTAACTCACTCCGGTCTAACTCACTCCGGTCTAACTCACTCCAGTCTATCTCACTCCGGTCTATCTCACTCCGGTCTAACTCACTCCGGTCTATCTCACTCCAGTCTATCTCACTCCGGTCTATCTCACTCCGGTCTATCTCACTCTGGTCTATCTCGGTCCACTCTATCTCAGTCCGGTCCAACTCACTCCGGTCTATCTCAGTCCAGTCTAACTCATTCTGGTCTATCTCGGTCCAGTCTAACTCACTCCGGTCTATCTCAGTCTGGTCGAACTCACTCCAATCTATCTCAATCCGGTCTTTCTCAGTACAGTCTAACTCACTCCGGTCTATCTCACTCCGATCTAACTCACTCCGGTCTATCTCAGTCCAGTCTACCTCACTCCGGTCTATCTCAGACCAGTCTAACTCATTCCGGTCTATCTCAGTCTGGTCTAACTCACTCCGGTCTATCTCAGTCTGGTCTAACTCACTCCGGTCTATTTCAGTCTGGTCTAACTCACTCCGGTCTATCTCAGTCCAATCTATCTCACTCCGGTCCACCTCGGTCCGGTCTATCTCACTCCGGTCTATCTCAGTCTGGTCTAACTCACTCCGGTCCATCTCAGTCTGGTCTAACTCACTCCGGTCTATCTTGGTCCGGTCGAACTCACTCCGGTCTATCTCAGTCCAGTCTAAGTCACTCCGGTCTATCTCAGTCTGGTCTAAATCACTCTGGTCTATCTCAGTCCAGTCTAACTCATTCTGGTCTATCTCGGTCCAGTCTAACTCACTCAGGTCTATCTCAGTCTGGTCGAACTCACTCTGATCTATCTCACTCCGGTCTATCTCAGTCCAGTCTAACTCACTCCGGTCTATCTCAGTCCAGTCTAACTCACTCCGGTCTATCTCAATCCAGTCTAACTCACTCTGGTCGATCTCGGTCCGGTCTATCTCAGTCTGGTCTAACTCACTCCTATCGATCTCACTCCGGTCTATCTCAGTCCAGTTTATCTCACTCTGGTCTAAATCACTCCGGTCTATCTCAGTCCAGTCGAACTCACTCTGGTCGATCTCGGTCCGGTCTATCTCAGTCTGGTCTAACTCACTCCGATCTATCTCATTCCGGTCTATCTCAGTCCAGTTTATCTCAGTCTTTTCGAACTCACTCCGGTCTGTCTCACTGCAGTCTATCTCACTCTGGTCTATCTCACTCCGGTCTATCTCATTCTGGTCTATCTCGGTCCACTCTATCTCAGTCCGGTGTATTTCAGTCCGGTCTATCTCACTCCAGTCTATCTCACTCCGGTCTATCTCACTCCAGTCTATCTCACTCCGGTCTATCTCACTCTGGTCTATCTCAGTCCAGTCGAACTCAGTCCGGTGTATCTCACTCCAATCTATCTCACTCCAGTCTATCTCACTCCGGTCTATCTCGGTCCACTCTGTCTCAGTCCGGTGTATCTCACTCCGGTCTATCTCGGTCCGGTCTATCTCACTCCGGTCTATCTCGGTCCGGTCTATCTCACTCCGGTCTATCTCAGTCTGGTCTAACTCACTCCGGTCTATCTCAGTGCGGTCAAACTCACTCCGGTCTATCTCAGTCCAGTCTATCTTACTCCGGTCTATCTCGGTCCGGTCTATCTCACTCCGATCTATCTCGGTCCGGTCTATCTCACTCCGGTCTATCTCAGTCCAGTCGAACTCACTCCGGTCCATCTCAGTCCAGTCTAACTCACTCCGGTCTATCTCAGTCTGGTCTAACACACTCTGGTCTATCTCCGTCCAGTCTAACTCATTCTGGTCTATCTCAGTCCAGTCTAACTCATTCAGGTCTATCTCAGTCTGGTCGAACTCACTCCGATCTATCTCACTCCGGTCTATCTCAGTCCAGTCTAACTCACTCAGGTCTATCTCAGTCCAGTCCAATTCACTCCGGTCTATTTCAGTCCAGTCTAACTCACTCTGGTCTATCTCGGTCCGGTTTATCTCAATCTGGTCTATCTCAGTCTAGTTTATCTCACTCCGGTCTAACTCACTCCGGTCTATCTCAGTCCAGTGGAACTCACTCTGGTCTATCTCGGTCGGGTCGATCTCAGTCTGGTCCAACTCACTCCGATCTATCTCATTCCGGTCTATCTCAGTCCAGTTTATCTCAGTCTGGTCTAACTCACTCCGATCTATCTCATTCCGGTCTATCTCAGTCCAGTTTATCTCAGTCTGGTCGAACTCACTCCGGTCTGTCTCACTGCAGTCTATCTCACTCTGGTCTATCTCACTCCGGTCTATCTCATTCTGGTCTATCTCGGTCCACTCTATCTCAGTCCGGTGTATTTCAGTCCGGTCTATCTCACTCCAGTCTATCTCACTCCGGTCTATCTCACTCCAGTCTATCTCACTCCGGTCTATCTCACTCTGGTCTATCTCAGTCCAGTCGAACTCAGTCCGGTGTATCTCACTCCAATCTATCTCACTCCAGTCAATCTCACTCCGGTCTATCTCGGTCCACTCTGTCTCAGTCCGGTGTATCTCACTCCGGTCTATCTCGGTCCGGTCTATCTCACTCCGGTCTATCTCGGTCCGGTCTATCTCACTCCGGTCTATCTCAGTCTGGTCTAACTCACTCCGGTCTATCTCAGTGCGGTCAAACTCACTCCGGTCTATCTCAGTCCAGTCTATCTTACTCCGGTCTATCTCGGTCCGGTCTATCTCACTCCGATCTATCTCGGTCCGGTCTATCTCACTCCGGTCTATCTCAGTCCAGTCGAACTCACTCCGGTCCATCTCAGTCCAGTCTAACTCACTCCGGTCTATCTCAGTCTGGTCTAACACACTCTGGTCTATCTCCGTCCAGTCTAACTCATTCTGGTCTATCTCAGTCCAGTCTAACTCATTCAGGTCTATCTCAGTCTGGTCGAACTCACTCCGATCTATCTCACTCCGGTCTATCTCAGTCCAGTCTAACTCACTCAGGTCTATCTCAGTCCAGTCCAATTCACTCCGGTCTATTTCAGTCCAGTCTAACTCACTCTGTTCTATCTCGGTCCGGTTTATCTCAATCTGGTCTATCTCAGTCTAGTTTATCTCACTCCGGTCTAACTCACTCCGGTCTATCTCAGTCCAGTGGAACTCACTCTGGTCTATCTCGGTCGGGTCGATCTCAGTCTGGTCCAACTCACTCCGATCTATCTCATTCCGGTCTACCTCAGTCCAGTTTATCTCAGTCTGGTCTAACTCACTCCGGTCTATCTCACTCCAGTCTATCTCACTCCGGTCTATCTCACTCCGGTCTATCTCACTCTGGTCTATCTCGGCCCACTCTATCTCAGTCCGGTCTAACTCAGTCCTGTCTATCTCACGGCAATCTATCTCACTCCGGTCGATCTAACTCCGGTCTAACTCACTCCGGTCTATCTCAGTCCAGTCGAACTCACTCTGGTCTATCTCACTCAGGTCTATCTCACTCCGGTCTATCTCACTCCGGTCTATCTCACTCCGGTCGATCTCAGTCCAGTCTAACTCACTCTGGTCTATCTCGGTCCGGTCTATCTCAGTCTGGTCTTACTCACTCTGGTCTATCTCAGTCTGGTCGAACTCATTCCGATCTATCTCACTCCGGTCTATCTCAGTCCAGTCTAACTCACTCCGGTCTATCTCAGTCCAGTCCAACTCACACCAGTCTATTTCAATCCAGTCTAACTCACTCTGGTCTATCTCGGTCCGGTCTATCTCAGTCTGGTCTAGCTCACTCCGATCTATCTCACTCCGGTCTATCTCAGTCCAGTTTATCTCACTCTGGTCTAACTCACTCCGGTCTGTCTCACTCCAGTCTATCTCACTCCGGTCTATCTCACTCCGGTCTATCTCACTCTGGTCTATCTCGGACAACTCTATCTCAGTCCGGTCTAACTCAGTCCGGTCTATCTCACTCCAATCTATCTCACTCCGGTCTATCTCACTCCAGTCTATCTCACTCCGGTCTATCTCACTCTGGTCTATCTCGGCCCACTCTATCTCAGTCCGGTCTAACTCATTCCGGTCTATCTCACTGCAATCTATCTCACTCCGGTCTATTTCACTCCGGTCTATCTCACTCTGGTCTATCTCGGTCCAATCTATCTCAGTCCGGTTTAACTCAGTCCGGTCTATCTCACTCCAATCTATCTCACTCCGGTCGATCTCACTCCGGTCTAACTCACTCCTGTCTATCTCAGTCCAGTCTAACTCACTCTGGTCTATCTCGGTCCGGTCTATCTCTGTCTGGTCTAACTCACGCCGGTCTATCTCAGTCTGGTCTAACTCACTCTGGTCTATCTCAGTCCAGTCTCACTCATTCTGGTCTATCTCGGTCCAGTCTAAATCACTCCGGTCTATCTCAGTCTGGTCGAACTCACTCCGATCTATCTCATTCCGGTCTATCTCAGTCCAGTCTAACTCACTCCGGTCTATCTCACTCCGGTCTATGCCACTCCGGTCTATCTCAGTCCAGTCTACCTCACTCTGGTCTATCTCGGTCCGGTCTATCTCAGTCCAGTCTATCTCAGTCCAGTCTAACTCACTCCTGTCTATCTCAGTCCAGTCTAACTCACTCCGGTCTATCTCAGTCTGGTCTAACTCACTCCGGTCTATCTAAGTCCAGTCTAACTCACTCAGGTCTATCTCAGTCCAGTCCAATTCACTCCGGTCTATTTCAGTCCAGTCTCACTCACTCTGGTCTATCTCGGTCCGGTCTATCTCAATCTGGTCTATCTCAGTCCAGTTTATCTCACACCGGTCTAACTCACACCGGTCTATCTCAGTCCAGTCGAACTCACTCTGGTCTATCTCGGTCGGGTCGATCTCAGTCTGGTCCAACTCACTCCGATCTATCTCATTCCGGTCTATCTCAGTCCAGTTAATCTCAGTCTGGTCTAACTCACTCTGGTCTATCTCACTCCAGTCTATCTCACTCCGGTCTATCTCACTCCGGTCTATCTCACTCTGGTCTATCTCGGCCCACTCTATCTCAGTCCGGTCTAACTCAGTCCTGTCTATCTCACGGCAATCTATCTCACTCCGGTCGATCTAACTCCGGTCTAACTCACTCCGGTCTATCTCAGTCCAGTCGAACTCACTCTGGTCTATCTCACTCAGGTCTATCTCACTCCGGTCTATCTCACTCCGGTCTATCTCACTCCGGTCAATCTCAGTCCAGTCTAACTCACTCTGGTCTATCTCGATCCGGTCTATCTCAGTCTGGTCTTACTCACTCTGGTCTATCTCAGTCTGGTCGAACTCATTCCGATCTATCTCACTCCGGTCTATCTCAGTCCAGTCTAACTCACTCCGGTCTATCTCAGTCCAGTCCAACTCACACCGGTCTATTTCAATCCAGTCTAACTCACTCTGGTCTATCTCGGTCCACTCTATCTCAATCCGGTCTAAATCAGTCCGGTCTATCTCACTCCAATCTATTTCACTCCGGTCGATCTCACTCAGGTCTATCTCACTCCGGTCTATCTCACTCCGGTCTATCTCACTCCGGTCGATCTCAGTCCAGTCTAACTCACTCTGGTCTATCTCGATCCGGTCTATCTCAGTCTGGTCTTACTCACTCTGGTCTATCTCAGTCTGGTCGAACTCATTCCGATCTATCTCACTCCGGTCTATCTCAGTCCAGTCTAACTCACTCCGGTCTATCTCAGTCCAGTCCAACTCACACCGGTCTATTTCAATCCAGTCTAACTCACTCTGGTCTATCTCGGTCCGGTCTATCTCAGTCTGGTCTAGCTCACTCCGATCTATCTCACTCACGTCTATCTCAGTCCAGTTTATCTCACTCTGGTCTAACTCACTCCGGTCTGTCTCACTCCAGTCTATCTCACTCCGGTCTATCTCACTCCGGTCTATCTCACTCTGGTCTATCTCGGACAACTCTATCTCAGTCCGGTCTAACTCAGTCCGGTCTATCTCACTCCAATCTATCTCACTCCGGTCTATCTCACTCCAGTCTATCTCACTCCGGTCTATCTCACTCTGGTCTATCTCGGCCCACTCTATCTCAGCCCGGTCTAACTCATTCCAGTCTATCTCACTGCAATCTATCTCACGCCGGTCTATCTCACTCCGGTCTATCTCACTCTGGTCTATCTCGGTCCAATCTATCTCAGTCCGGTTTAACTCAGTCCGGTCTATCTCACTCCAATCTATCTCACTCCGGTCGATCTCACTCCGGTCTAACTCACTCCTGTCTATCTCAGTCCAGTCTAACTCACTCTGGTCTATCTCGGTCTGGTCTATCTCTGTCTGGTCCAACTCACTCCGGTCTATCTCAGTCTGGTCTAACTCACTCCGGTCTATCTCAGTCCAGTCTCACTCATTCTGGTCTATCTCGGTCCAGTCTAACTCACTCCGGTCTATCTCAGTCTGGTCGAACTCACTCCGATCTATCTCACTCCGGTCTATCTCAGTCCAGTCTAACACACTCCGGTCTATCTCACTCCGGTCTATGCCACTCCGGTCTATCTCAGTCCAGTCTACCTCACTCTGGTCTATCTCGGTCCGGTCTATCTCAGTCCAGTCTATCCCAGTCCAGTCTAACTCACTCCTGTCTATCTCAGTCCAGTCTAACTCACTCCGGTCTATCTCAGTCTGGTCTAACTCACTCCGGTCTATCTAAGTCCAGTCTAACTCACTCAGGTCTATCTCAGTCCAGTCCAATTCACTCCAGTCTATTTCAGTCCAGTCTCACTCACTCTGGTCTATCTCGGTCCGGTCTATCTCAGTCTGGTCTATCTCAGTCCAGTTTATCTCACTCCGGTCTAACTCACACCGGTCTATCTCAGTCCAGTTGAACTCACTCTGGTGTATCTCGGTCGGGTCGATCTCAGTCTGGTCCAACTCACTCCGATCTATCTCATTCAAGTCTATCTCAGTCCAGTTTATCTCACTCTGGTCTAACTCACTCCGGTCTGTCTCACTCCAGTCTATCTCACTCCGGTCTATCTCACTCCGGTCTATCTCACTCTGGTCTATCTCGGACAACTCTATCTCAGTCCGGTCTAACTCAGTCCGGTCTATCTCACTCCAATCTATCTCACTCCGGTCTATCTCACTCCAGTCTATCTCACTCCGGTCTATCTCACTCTGGTCTATCTCGGCCCACTCTATCTCAGTCCGGTCTAACTCATTCCGGTCTATCTCACTGCAATCTATCTCACTCCGGTCTATTTCACTCCGGTCTATCTCACTCTGGTCTATCTCGGTCCAATCTATCTCAGTCCGGTTTAACTCAGTCCGGTCTATCTCACTCCAATCTATCTCACTCCGGTCGATCTCACTCCGGTCTAACTCACTCCTGTCTATCTCAGTCCAGTCTAACTCACTCTGGTCTATCTCGGTCCGGTCTATCTCTGTCTGTTCTAACTCACTCCGGTCTAACTCAGTCTGGTCTATCTCACTCCGGTCTATCTCAGTCCAGTCTCACTCATTCTGGTCTATCTCGGTCCAGTCTAAATCACTCCGGTCTATCTCAGTCTGGTCGAACTCAGTCTGATCTATCTCATTCCGGTCTATCTCAGTCCAGTCTAACTCACTCCGGTCTATCTCACTCCAGTCTATGCCACTCCGGTCTATCTCAGTCCAGTCTACCTCACTCTGGTCTATCTCGGTCCGGTCTATCTCAGTCCAGTCTATCTCAGTCCAGTCTAACTCACTCCTGTCTATCTCAGTCCAGTCTAACTCACTCCGGTCTATCACAGTCTGGTCTAACTCACTCCGGTCTATCTAAGTCCAGTCTAACTCACTCAGGTCTATCTCAGTCCAGTCCAATTCACTCCGGTCTATTTCAGTCCAGTCTCACTCACTCTGGTCTATCTCGGTCCGGTCTATCTCAATCTGGTCTATCTCAGTCCAGTTTATCTCACACCGGTCTAACTCACACCGGTCTATCTCAGTCCAGTCGAACTCACTCTGGTCTATCTCGGTCGGGTCGATCTCAGTCTGGTCCAACTCACTCCGATCTATCTCATTCCGGTCTATCTCAGTCCAGTTAATCTCAGCCTGGTCTAACTCACTCTGGTCTATCTCACTCCAGTCTATCTCACTCCGGTCTATCTCAGTCCAGTCTAACTCACTCTGGTCTATCTCGGTCCGGTCTATCTCTGTCTGGTCCAACTCACTCCGGTCTATCTCAGTCTGGTCTAACTCACTCCGGTCTATGTCAGTCCAGTCTCACTCATTCTGGTCTATCTCGGTCCAGTCTAACTCACTCCGGTCTAACTCAGTCTGGTCGAACTCACTCCGATCTATCTCACTCCGGTCTATCTCAGTCCAGTCTAACACACTCCGGTCTATCTCACTCCGGTCTATGCCACTCCGGTCTATCTCAGTCCAGTCTACCTCACTCTGGTCTATCTCGGTCCGGTCTATCTCAGTCCAGTCTATCCCAGTCCAGTCTAACTCACTCCTGTCTATCTCAGTCCAGTCTAACTCACTCCGGTCTATTTCAGTCTGGTCTAACTCACTCCGGTCTATCTAAGTCCAGTCTAACTCACTCAGGTCTATCTCAGTCCAGTCCAATTCACTCCGGTCTATTTCAGTCCAGTCTCACTCACTCTGGTCTATCTCGGTCCGGTCTATCTCAATCTGGTCTATCTCAGTCCAGTTTATCTCACACCGGTCTAACTCACACCGGTCTATCTCAGTCCAGTCGAACTCACTCTGGTCTATCTCGGTCGGGTCGATCTCAGTCTGGTCCAACTCACTCCGATCTATCTCATTCCGGTCTATCTCAGTCCAGTTAATCTCAGTCTGGTCTAACTCACTCTGGTCTATCTCACTCCAGTCTATCTCACTCCGGTCTATCTCACTCCGGTCTATCTCACTCTGGTCTATCTCGGCCCACTCTATCTCAGTCCGGTCTAACTCAGTCCTGTCTATCTCACGGCAATCTATCTCACTCCGGTCGATCTAACTCCGGTCTAACTCACTCCGGTCTATCTCAGTCCAGTCGAACTCACTCTGGTCTATCTCACTCAGGTCTATCTCACTCCGGTCTATCTCACTCCGGTCTATCTCACTCCGGTCGATCTCAGTCCAGTCTAACTCACTCTGGTCTATCTCGATTCCGGTCTATCTCAGTCTGGTCTTACTCACTCTGGTCTATCTCAGTCTGGTCGAACTCATTCCGATCTATCTCACTCCGGTCTATCTCAGTCCAGTCTAACTCACTCCGGTCTATCTCAGTCCAGTCCAACTCACACCGGTCTATTTCAATCCAGTCTAACTCACTCTGGTCTATCTCGGTCCGGTCTATCTCAGTCTGGTCTAGCTCACTCCGATCTATCTCACTCCGGTCTATCTCAGTCCAGTTTATCTCACTCTGGTCTAACTCACTCCGGTCTGTCTCACTCCAGTCTATCTCACTCCGGTCTATCTCACTCCGGTCTATCTCACTCTGGTCTATCTCGGACAACTCTATCTCAGTCCGGTCTAACTCAGTCCGGTCTATCTCACTCCAATCTATCTCACTCCGGTCTATCTCACTCCAGTCTATCTCACTCCGGTCTATCTCACTCTGGTCTATCTCGGCCCACTCTATCTCAGCCCGGTCTAACTCATTCCAGTCTATCTCACTGCAATCTATCTCACGCCGGTCTATCTCACTCCGGTCTATCTCACTCTGGTCTATCTCGGTCCAATCTATCTCAGTCCGGTTTAACTCAGTCCGGTCTATCTCACTCCAATCTATCTCACTCCGGTCGATCTCACTCCGGTATAACTCACTCCTGTCTATCTCAGTCCAGTCTAACTCACTCTGGTCTATCTCGGTCCGGTCTATCTCTGTCTGGTCCAACTCACTCCGGTCTATCTCAGTCTGGTCTAACTCACTCCGGTCTATCTCAGTCCAGTCTCACTCATTCTGGTCTATCTCGGTCCAGTCTAACTCACTCCGGTCTATCTCAGTCTGGTCGAACTCACTCCGATCTATCTCACTCCGGTCTATCTCAGTCCAGTCTAACACACTCCGGTCTATCTCACTCCGGTCTATGCCACTCCGGTCTATCTCAGTCCAGTCTACCTCACTCTGGTCTATCTCGGTCCGGTCTATCTCAGTCCAGTCTATCCCAGTCCAGTCTAACTCACTCCTGTCTATCTCAGTCCAGTCTAACTCACTCCGGTCTATCTCAGTCTGGTCTAACTCACTCCGGTCTATCTAAGTCCAGTCTAACTCACTCAGGTCTATCTCAGTCCAGTCCAATTCACTCCGGTCTATTTCAGTCCAGTCTCACTCACTCTGGTCTATCTCGGTCCGATCTATCTCAGTCTGGTCTATCTCAGTCCAGTTTATCTCACTCCGGTCTAACTCACACCGGTCTATCTCAGTCCAGTCGAACTCACTCTGGTGTATCTCGGTCGGGTCGATCTCAGTCTGGTCCAACTCACTCCGATCTATCTCATTCCGGTCTATCTCAGTCCAGTTTATCTCACTCTGGTCTAACTCACTCCGGTCTGTCTCACTCCAGTCTATCTCACTCCGGTCTATCTCACTCCGGTCTATCTCACTCTGGTCTATCTCGGACAACTCTATCTCAGTCCGGTCTAACTCAGTCCGGTCTATCTCACTCCAATCTATCTCACTCCGGTCTATCTCACTCCAGTCTATCTCACTCCGGTCTATCTCACTCTGGTCTATCTCGGCCCACTTTATCTCAGTCCGGTCTAACTCATTCCGGTCTATCTCACTGCAATCTATCTCACTCCGGTCTATTTCACTCCGGTCTATCTCACTCTGGTCTATCTCGGTCCAATCTATCTCAGTCCGGTTTAACTCAGTCCGGTCTATCTCACTCCAATCTATCTCACTCCGGTCGATCTCACTCCGGTCTAACTCACTCCTGTCTATCTCAGTCCAGTCTAACTCACTCTGGTCTATCTCGGTCCGGTCTATCTCTGTCTGGTCTAACTCACTCCGGTCTATCTCAGTCTGGTCTAACTCACTCCGGTCTATCTCAGTCCAGTCTCACTCATTCTGGTCTATCTCGGTCCAGTCTAAATCACTCCGGTCTATCACAGTCTGGTCGAACTCACTCCGATCTATCTCATTCCGGTCTATCTCAGTCCAGTCTAACTCACTCCGGTCTATCTCACTCCAGTCTATGCCACTCCGGTCTATCTCAGTCCAGTCTACCTCACTCTGGTCTATCTCGGTCCGGTCTATCTCAGTCCAGTCTATCTCAGTCCAGTCTAACTCACTCCTGTCCATCTCAGTCCAGTCTAACTCACTCCGGTCTATCACAGTCTGGTCTAACTCACTCCGGTCTATCTAAGTCCAGTCTAACTCACTCAGGTCTATCTCAGTCCAGTCCAATTCACTCCGGTCTATTTCAGTCCAGTCTCACTCACTCTGGTCTATCTCGGTCCGGTCTATCTCAATCTGGTCTATCTCAGTCCAGTTTATCTCACACCGGTCTAACTCACACCGGTCTATCTCAGTCCAGTCGAACTCACTCTGGTCTATCTCGGTCGGGTCGATCTCAGTCTGGTCCAACTCACTCCGATCTATCTCATTCCGGTCTATCTCAGTCCAGTTAATCTCAGTCTGGTCTAACTCACTCTGGTCTATCTCACTCCAGTCTATCTCACTCCGGTCTATCTCAGTCCAGTCTAACTCACTCTGGTCTATCTCGGTCCGGTCTATCTCTGTCTGGTCCAACTCACTCCGGTCTATCTCAGTCTGGTCTAACTCACTCCGGTCTATGTCAGTCCAGTCTCACTCATTCTGGTCTATCTCGGTCCAGTCTAACTCACTCCGGTCTAACTCAGTCTGGTCGAACTCACTCCGATCTATCTCACTCCGGTCTATCTCAGTCCAGTCTAACACACTCCGGTCTATCTCACTCCGGTCTATGCCACTCCGGTCTATCTCAGTCCAGTCAACCTCACTCTGGTCTATCTCGGTCCGGTCTATCTCAGTCCAGTCTATCCCAGTCCAGTCTAACTCACTCCTGTCTATCTCAGTCCAGTCTAACTCACTCCGGTCTGTTTCAGTCTGGTCTAACTCACTCCGGTCTATCTAAGTCCAGTCTAACTCACTCAGGTCTATCTCAGTCCAATCCAATTCACTCCGGTCTATTTCAGTCCAGTCTCACTCACTCTGGTCTATCTCGGTCCGGTCTATCTCAGTCTGGTCTATCTCAGTCCAGTTTATCTCACTCCGGTCTAACTCACACCGGTCTATCTCAGTCCAGTCGAACTCACTCTGGTGTATCTCGGTCGGGTCGATCTCAGTCTGGTCCAACTCACTCCGATCTATCTCATTCCGGTCTATCTCAGTCCAGTTTATCTCACTCTGGTCTAACTCACTCCGGTCTGTCTCACTCCAGTCTATCTCACTCCGGTCTATCTCACTCCGGTCTATCTCACTCTGGTCTATCTCGGCCCACTCTATCTCAGTCCGGTCTAACTCAGTCCTGTCTATCTCACGGCAATCTATCTCACTCCGGTCGATCTAACTCCGGTCTAACTCACTCCGGTCTATCTCAGTCCAGTCGAACTCATTCTGGTCTATCTCACTCAGGTCTATCTCACTCCGGTCTATCTCACTCCGGTCTATCTCACTCCGGTCGATCTCAGTCCAGTCTAACTCACTCTGGTCTATCTCGGTCCGGTCTATCTCAGTCTGGTCTTACTCACTCTGGTCTATCTCAGTCTGGTCAAACTCATTCCGATCTATCTCACTCCGGTCTATCTCAGTCCAGTCTAACTCACTCCGGTCTATCTCAGTCCAGTCCAACTCACACCGGTCTATTTCAATCCAGTCTAACTCACTCTGGTCTATCTCGGTCCGGTCTATCTCAGTCTGGTCTAGCTCACTCCGATCTATCTCACTCCGGTCTATCTCAGTCCAGTTTATCTCACTCTGGTCTAACTCACTCCGGTCTGTCTCACTCCAGTCTATCTCACTCCGGTCTATCTCACTCCGGTCTATCTCACTCTGGTCTATCTCGGACAACTCTATCTCAGTCCGGTCTAACTCAGTCCGGTCTATCTCACTCCAATCTATCTCACTCCGGTCTATCTCACTCCAGTCTATCTCACTCCGGTCTATCAAACTCTGGTCTATCTCGGCCCACTCTATCTCAGCCCGGTCTAACTCATTCCAGTCTATCTCACTGCAATCTATCTCACGCCGGTCTATCTCACTCCGGTCTATCTCACTCTGGTCTATCTCGGTCCAATCTATCTCAGTCCGGTTTAACTCAGTCCGGTCTATCTCACTCCAATCTATCTCACTCCGGTCGATCTCACTCCGGTCTAACTCACTCCTGTCTATCTCAGTCCAGTCTAACTCACTCTGGTCTATCTCGGTCCGGTCTATCTCTGTCTGGTCCAACTCACTCCGGTCTATCTCAGTCTGGTCTAACTCACTCCGGTCTATCTCAGTCCAGTCTCACTCATTCTGGTCTATCTCGGTCCAGTCTAACTCACTCCGGTCTATCTCAGTCTGGTCGAACTCACTCCGATCTATCTCACTCCGGTCTATCTCAGTCCAGTCTAACACACTCCGGTCTATCTCACTCCGGTCTATGCCACTCCGGTCTATCTCAGTCCAGTCTACCTCACTCTGGTCTATCTCGGTCCGGTCTATCTCAGTCCAGTCTATCCCAGTCCAGTCTAACTCACTCCTGTCTATCTCAGTCCAGTCTAACTCACTCCGGTCTATCTCAGTCTGGTCTAACTCACTCCGGTCTATCTAAGTCCAGTCTAACTCACTCAGGTCTATCTCAGTCCAGTCCAATTCACTCCAGTCTATTTCAGTCCAGTCTCACTCACTCTGGTCTATCTCGGTCCGGTCTATCTCAGTCTGGTCTATCTCAGTCCAGTTTATCTCACTCCGGTCTAACTCACACCGGTCTATCTCAGTCCAGTTGAACTCACTCTGGTGTATCTCGGTCGGGTCGATCTCAGTCTGGTCCAACTCACTCCGATCTATCTCATTCAAGTCTATCTCAGTCCAGTTTATCTCACTCTGGTCTAACTCACTCCGGTCTGTCTCACTCCAGTCTATCTCACTCCGGTCTATCTCACTCCGGTCTATCTCACTCTGGTCTATCTCGGACAACTCTATCTCAGTCCGGTCTAACTCAGTCCGGTCTATCTCACTCCAATCTATCTCACTCCGGTCTATCTCACTCCAGTCTATCTCACTCCGGTCTATCTCACTCTGGTCTATCTCGGCCCACTCTATCTCAGTCCGGTCTAACTCATTCCGGTCTATCTCACTGCAATCTATCTCACTCCGGTCTATTTCACTCCGGTCTATCTCACTCTGGTCTATCTCGGTCCAATCTATCTCAGTCCGGTTTAACTCAGTCCGGTCTATCTCACTCCAATCTATCTCACTCCGGTCGATCTCACTCCGGTCTAACTCACTCCTGTCTATCTCAGTCCAGTCTAACTCACTCTGGTCTATCTCGGTCCGGTCTATCTCTGTCTGTTCTAACTCACTCCGGTCTAACTCAGTCTGGTCTATCTCACTCCGGTCTATCTCAGTCCAGTCTCACTCATTCTGGTCTATCTCGGTCCAGTCTAAATCACTCCGGTCTATCTCAGTCTGGTCGAACTCAGTCTGATCTATCTCATTCCGGTCTATCTCAGTCCAGTCTAACTCACTCCGGTCTATCTCACTCCAGTCTATGCCACTCCGGTCTATCTCAGTCCAGTCTACCTCACTCTGGTCTATCTCGGTCCGGTCTATCTCAGTCCAGTCTATCTCAGTCCAGTCTAACTCACTCCTGTCTATCTCAGTCCAGTCTAACTCACTCCGGTCTATCACAGTCTGGTCTAACTCACTCCGGTCTATCTAAGTCCAGTCTAACTCACTCAGGTCTATCTCAGTCCAGTCCAATTCACTCCGGTCTATTTCAGTCCAGTCTCACTCACTCTGGTCTATCTCGGTCCGGTCTATCTCAATCTGGTCTATCTCAGTCCAGTTTATCTCACACCGGTCTAACTCACACCGGTCTATCTCAGTCCAGTCGAACTCACTCTGGTCTATCTCGGTCGGGTCGATCTCAGTCTGGTCCAACTCACTCCGATCTATCTCATTCCGGTCTATCTCAGTCCAGTTAATCTCAGCCTGGTCTAACTCACTCTGGTCTATCTCACTCCAGTCTATCTCACTCCGGTCTATCTCAGTCCAGTCTAACTCACTCTGGTCTATCTCGGTCCGGTCTATCTCTGTCTGGTCCAACTCACTCCGGTCTATCTCAGTCTGGTCTAACTCACTCCGGTCTATGTCAGTCCAGTCTCACTCATTCTGGTCTATCTCGGTCCAGTCTAACTCACTCCGGTCTAACTCAGTCTGGTCGAACTCACTCCGATCTATCTCACTCCGGTCTATCTCAGTCCAGTCTAACACACTCCGGTCTATCTCACTCCGGTCTATGCCACTCCGGTCTATCTCAGTCCAGTCTACCTCACTCTGGTCTATCTCGGTCCGGTCTATCTCAGTCCAGTCTATCCCAGTCCAGTCTAACTCACTCCTGTCTATCTCAGTCCAGTCTAACTCACTCCGGTCTATTTCAGTCTGGTCTAACTCACTCCGGTCTATCTAAGTCCAGTCTAACTCACTCAGGTCTATCTCAGTCCAGTCCAATTCACTCCGGTCTATTTCAGTCCAGTCTCACTCACTCTGGTCTATCTCGGTCCGGTCTATCTCAATCTGGTCTATCTCAGTCCAGTTTATCTCACACCGGTCTAACTCACACCGGTCTATCTCAGTCCAGTCGAACTCACTCTGGTCTATCTCGGTCGGGTCGATCTCAGTCTGGTCCAACTCACTCCGATCTATCTCATTCCGGTCTATCTCAGTCCAGTTAATCTCAGTCTGGTCTAACTCACTCTGGTCTATCTCACTCCAGTCTATCTCACTCCGGTCTATCTCACTCCGGTCTATCTCACTCTGGTCTATCTCGGCCCACTCTATCTCAGTCCGGTCTAACTCAGTCCTGTCTATCTCACGGCAATCTATCTCACTCCGGTCGATCTAACTCCGGTCTAACTCACTCCGGTCTATCTCAGTCCAGTCGAACTCACTCTGGTCTATCTCACTCAGGTCTATCTCACTCCGGTCTATCTCACTCCGGTCTATCTCACTCCGGTCGATCTCAGTCCAGTCTAACTCACTCTGGTCTATCTCGATCCGGTCTATCTCAGTCTTGTCTTACTCACTCTGGTCTATCTCAGTCTGGTCGAACTCATTCCGATCTATCTCACTCCGGTCTATCTCAGTCCAGTCTAACTCACTCCGGTCTATCTCAGTCCAGTCCAACTCACACCGGTCTATTTCAATCCAGTCTAACTCACTCTGGTCTATCTCGGTCCGGTCTATCTCAGTCTGGTCTAGCTCACTCCGATCTATCTCACTCCGGTCTATCTCAGTCCAGTTTATCTCACTCTGGTCTAACTCACTCCGGTCTGTCTCACTCCAGTCTATCTCACTCCGGTCTATCTCACTCCGGTCTATCTCACTCTGGTCTATCTCGGACAACTCTATCTCAGTCCGGTCTAACTCAGTCCGGTCTATCTCACTCCAATCTATCTCACTCCGGTCTATCTCACTCCAGTCTATCTCACTCCGGTCTATCTCACTCTGGTCTATCTCGGCCCACTCTATCTCAGCCCGGTCTAACTCATTCCAGTCTATCTCACTGCAATCTATCTCACGCCGGTCTATCTCACTCCGGTCTATCTCACTCTGGTCTATCTCGGTCCAATCTATCTCAGTCCGGTTTAACTCAGTCCGGTCTATCTCACTCCAATCTATCTCACTCCGGTCGATCTCACTCCGGTCTAACTCACTCCTGTCTATCTCAGTCCAGTCTAACTCACTCTGGTCTATCTCGGTCCGGTCTATCTCTGTCTGGTCCAACTCACTCCGGTCTATCTCAGTCTGGTCTAACTCACTCCGGTCTATCTCAGTCCAGTCTCACTCATTCTGGTCTATCTCGGTCCAGTCTAACTCACTCCGGTCTATCTCAGTCTGGTCGAACTCACTCCGATCTATCTCACTCCGGTCTATCTCAGTCCAGTCTAACACACTCCGGTCTATCTCACTCCGGTCTATGCCACTCCGGTCTATCTCAGTCCAGTCTACCTCACTCTGGTCTATCTCGGTCCGGTCTATCTCAGTCCAGTCTATCCCAGTCCAGTCTAACTCACTCCTGTCTATCTCAGTCCAGTCTAACTCACTCCGGTCTATCTCAGTCTGGTCTAACTCACTCCGGTCTATCTAAGTCCAGTCTAACTCACTCAGGTCTATCTCAGTCCAGTCCAATTCACTCCGGTCTATTTCAGTCCAGTCTCACTCACTCTGGTCTATCTCGGTCCGATCTATCTCAGTCTGGTCTATCTCAGTCCAGTTTATCTCACTCCGGTCTAACTCACACCGGTCTATCTCAGTCCAGTCGAACTCACTCTGGTGTATCTCGGTCGGGTCGATCTCAGTCTGGTCCAACTCACTCCGATCTATCTCATTCCGGTCTATCTCAGTCCAGTTTATCTCACTCTGGTCTAACTCACTCCGGTCTGTCTCACTCCAGTCTATCTCACTCCGGTCTATCTCACTCCGGTCTATCTCACTCTGGTCTATCTCGGACAACTCTATCTCAGTCCGGTCTAACTCAGTCCGGTCTATCTCACTCCAATCTATCTCACTCCGGTCTATCTCACTCCAGTCTATCTCACTCCGGTCTATCTCACTCTGGTCTATCTCGGCCCACTTTATCTCAGTCCGGTCTAACTCATTCCGGTCTATCTCACTGCAATCTATCTCACTCCGGTCTATTTCACTCCGGTCTATCTCACTCTGGTCTATCTCGGTCCAATCTATCTCAGTCCGGTTTAACTCAGTCCGGTCTATCTCACTCCAATCTATCTCACTCCGGTCGATCTCACTCCGGTCTAACTCACTCCTGTCTATCTCAGTCCAGTCTAACTCACTCTGGTCTATCTCGGTCCGGTCTATCTCTGTCTGGTCTAACTCACTCCGGTCTATCTCAGTCTGGTCTAACTCACTCCGGTCTATCTCAGTCCAGTCTCACTCATTCTGGTCTATCTCGGTCCAGTCTAAATCACTCCGGTCTATCACAGTCTGGTCGAACTCACTCCGATCTATCTCATTCCGGTCTATCTCAGTCCAGTCTAACTCACTCCGGTCTATCTCACTCCAGTCTATGCCACTCCGGTCTATCTCAGTCCAGTCTACCTCACTCTGGTCTATCTCGGTCCGGTCTATCTCAGTCCAGTCTATCTCAGTCCAGTCTAACTCACTCCTGTCCATCTCAGTCCAGTCTAACTCACTCCGGTCTATCACAGTCTGGTCTAACTCACTCCGGTCTATCTAAGTCCAGTCTAACTCACTCAGGTCTATCTCAGTCCAGTCCAATTCACTCCGGTCTATTTCAGTCCAGTCTCACTCACTCTGGTCTATCTCGGTCCGGTCTATCTCAATCTGGTCTATCTCAGTCCAGTTTATCTCACACCGGTCTAACTCACACCGGTCTATCTCAGTCCAGTCGAACTCACTCTGGTCTATCTCGGTCGGGTCGATCTCAGTCTGGTCCAACTCACTCCGATCTATCTCATTCCGGTCTATCTCAGTCCAGTTAATCTCAGTCTGGTCTAACTCACTCTGGTCTATCTCACTCCAGTCTATCTCACTCCGGTCTATCTCAGTCCAGTCTAACTCACTCTGGTCTATCTCGGTCCGGTCTATCTCTGTCTGGTCCAACTCACTCCGGTCTATCTCAGTCTGGTCTAACTCACTCCGGTCTATCTCAGTCCAGTCTCACTCATTCTGGTCTATCTCGGTCCAGTCTAACTCACTCCGGTCTAACTCAGTCTGGTCGAACTCACTCCGATCTATCTCACTCCGGTCTATCTCAGTCCAGTCTAACACACTCCGGTCTATCTCACTCCGGTCTATGCCACTCCGGTCTATCTCAGTCCAGTCAACCTCACTCTGGTCTATCTCGGTCCGGTCTATCTCAGTCCAGTCTATCCCAGTCCAGTCTAACTCACTCCTGTCTATCTCAGTCCAGTCTAACTCACTCCGGTCTATTTCAGTCTGGTCTAACTCACTCCGGTCTATCTAAGTCCAGTCTAACTCACTCAGGTCTATCTCAGTCCAATCCAATTCACTCCGGTCTATTTCAGTCCAGTCTCACTCACTCTGGTCTATCTCGGTCCGGTCTATCTCAGTCTGGTCTATCTCAGTCCAGTTTATCTCACTCCGGTCTAACTCACACCGGTCTATCTCAGTCCAGTCGAACTCACTCTGGTGTATCTCGGTCGGGTCGATCTCAGTCTGGTCCAACTCACTCCGATCTATCTCATTCCGGTCTATCTCAGTCCAGTTTATCTCACTCTGGTCTAACTCACTCCGGTCTGTCTCACTCCAGTCTATCTCACTCCGGTCTATCTCACTCCGGTCTATCTCACTCTGGTCTATCTCGGCCCACTCTATCTCAGTCCGGTCTAACTCAGTCCTGTCTATCTCACGGCAATCTATCTCACTCCGGTCGATCTAACTCCGGTCTAACTCACTCCGGTCTATCTCAGTCCAGTCGAACTCACTCTGGTCTATCTCACTCAGGTCTATCTCACTCCGGTCTATCTCACTCCGGTCTATCTCACTCCGGTCGATCTCAGTCCAGTCTAACTCACTCTGGTCTATCTCGGTCCGGTCTATCTCAGTCTGGTCTTACTCACTCTGGTCTATCTCAGTCTGGTCAAACTCATTCCGATCTATCTCACTCCGGTCTATCTCAGTCCAGTCTAACTCACTCCGGTCTATCTCAGTCCAGTCCAACTCACACCGGTCTATTTCAATCCAGTCTAACTCACTCTGGTCTATCTCGGTCCGGTCTATCTCAGTCTGGTCTAGCTCACTCCGATCTATCTCACTCCGGTCTATCTCAGTCCAGTTTATCTCACTCTGGTCTAACTCACTCCGGTCTGTCTCACTCCAGTCTATCTCACTCCGGTCTATCTCACTCCGGTCTATCTCACTCTGGTCTATCTCGGACAACTCTATCTCAGTCCGGTCTAACTCAGTCCGGTCTATCTCACTCCAATCTATCTCACTCCGGTCTATCTCACTCCAGTCTATCTCACTCCGGTCTATCAAACTCTGGTCTATCTCGGCCCACTCTATCTCAGCCCGGTCTAACTCATTCCAGTCTATCTCACTGCAATCTATCTCACGCCGGTCGATCTCACTCCGGTCTAACTCACTCCTGTCTATCTCAGTCCAGTCTAACTCACTCTGGTCTATCTCGGTCCGGTCTATCTCTGTCTGGTCCAACTCACTCCGGTCTATCTCAGTCTGGTCTAACTCACTCCGGTCTATCTCAGTCCAGTCTCACTCATTCTGGTCTATCTCGGTCCAGTCTAACTCACTCCGGTCTATCTCAGTCTGGTCGAACTCACTCCGATCTATCTCACTCCGGTCTATCTCAGTCCAGTCTAACACACTCCGGTCTATCTCACTCCGGTCTATGCCACTCCGGTCTATCTCAGTCCAGTCTACCTCACTCTGGTCTATCTCGGTCCGGTCTATCTCAGTCCAGTCTATCCCAGTCCAGTCTAACTCACTCCTGTCTATCTCAGTCCAGTCTAACTCACTCCGGTCTATCTCAGTCTGGTCTAACTCACTCCGGTCTATCTAAGTCCAGTCTAACTCACTCAGGTCTATCTCAGTCCAGTCCAATTCACTCCGGTCTATTTCAGTCCAGTCTCACTCACTCTGGTCTATCTCGGTCCGGTCTATCTCAGTCTGGTCTATCTCAGTCCAGTTTATCTCACTCCGGTCTAACTCACACCGGTCTATCTCAGTCCAGTCGAACTCACTCTGGTGTATCTCGGTCGGGTCGATCTCAGTCTGGTCCAACTCACTCCGATCTATCTCATTCCGGTCTATCTCAGTCCAGTTTATCTCACTCTGGTCTAACTCACTCCGGTCTGTCTCACTCCAGTCTATCTCACTCCGGTCTATCTCACTCCGGTCTATCTCACTCTGGTCTATCTCGGACAACTCTATCTCAGTCCGGTCTAACTCAGTCCGGTCTATCTCACTCCAATCTATCTCACTCCGGTCTATCTCACTCCAGTCTATCTCACTCCGGTCTATCTCACTCTGGTCTATCTCGGCCCACTCTATCTCAGTCCGGTCTAACTCATTCCGGTCTATCTCACTGCAATCTATCTCACTCCGGTCTATTTCACTCCGGTCTATCTCACTCTGGTCTATCTCGGTCCAATCTATCTCAGTCCGGTTTAACTCAGTCCGGTCTATCTCACTCCAATCTATCTCACTCCGGTCGATCTCACTCCGGTCTAACTCACTCCTGTCTATCTCAGTCCAGTCTAACTCACTCTGGTCTATCTCGGTCCGGTCTATCTCTGTCTGGTCTAACTCACTCCGGTCTATCTCAGTCTGGTCTAACTCACTCCGGTCTATCTCAGTCCAGTCTCACTCATTCTGGTCTATCTCGGTCCAGTCTAAATCACTCCGGTCTATCTCAGTCTGGTCGAACTCACTCCGATCTATCTCATTCCGGTCTATCTCAGTCCAGTCTAACTCACTCCGGTCTATCTCACTCCGGTCTATGCCACTCCGGTCTATCTCAGTCCAGTCTACCTCACTCTGGTCTATCTCGGTCCGGTCTATCTCAGTCCAGTCTATCTCAGTCCAGTCTAACTCACTCCTGTCTATCTCAGTCCAGTCTAACTCACTCCGGTCTATCTCAGTCTGGTCTAACTCACTCCGGTCTATCTAAGTCCAGTCTAACTCACTCAGGTCTATCTCAGTCCAGTCCAATTCACTCCGGTCTATTTCAGTCCAGTCTCACTCACTCTGGTCTATCTCGGTCCGGTCTATCTCAATCTGGTCTATCTCAGTCCAGTTTATCTCACACCGGTCTAACTCACACCGGTCTATCTCAGTCCAGTCGAACTCACTCTGGTCTATCTCGGTCGGGTCGATCTCAGTCTGGTCCAACTCACTCCGATCTATCTCATTCCGGTCTATCTCAGTCCAGTTAATCTCAGTCTGGTCTAACTCACTCTGGTCTATCTCACTCCAGTCTATCTCACTCCGGTCTATCTCACTCCGGTCTATCTCACTCTGGTCTATCTCGGCCCACTCTATCTCAGTCCGGTCTAACTCAGTCCTGTCTATCTCACGGCAATCTATCTCACTCCGGTCGATCTAACTCCGGTCTAACTCACTCCGGTCTATCTCAGTCCAGTCGAACTCACTCTGGTCTATCTCACTCAGGTCTATCTCACTCCGGTCTATCTCACTCCGGTCTATCTCACTCCGGTCGATCTCAGTCCAGTCTAACTCACTCTGGTCTATCTCGATCCGGTCTATCTCAGTCTGGTCTTACTCACTCTGGTCTATCTCAGTCTGGTCGAACTCATTCCGATCTATCTCACTCCGGTCTATCTCAGTCCAGTCTAACTCACTCCGGTCTATCTCAGTCCAGTCCAACTCACACCGGTCTATTTCAATCCAGTCTAACTCACTCTGGTCTATCTCGGTCCGGTCTATCTCAGTCTGGTCTAGCTCACTCCGATCTATCTCACTCCGGTCTATCTCAGTCCAGTTTATCTCACTCTGGTCTAACTCACTCCGGTCTGTCTCACTCCAGTCTATCTCACTCCGGTCTATCTCACTCCGGTCTATCTCACTCTGGTCTATCTCGGACAACTCTATCTCAGTCCGGTCTAACTCAGTCCGGTCTATCTCACTCCAATCTATCTCACTCCGGTCTATCTCACTCCAGTCTATCTCACTCCGGTCTATCTCACTCTGGTCTATCTCGGCCCACTCTATCTCAGCCCGGTCTAACTCATTCCAGTCTATCTCACTGCAATCTATCTCACGCCGGTCTATCTCACTCCGGTCTATCTCACTCTGGTCTATCTCGGTCCAATCTATCTCAGTCCGGTTTAACTCAGTCCGGTCTATCTCACTCCAATCTATCTCACTCCGGTCGATCTCACTCCGGTCTAACTCACTCCTGTCTATCTCAGTCCAGTCTAACTCACTCTGGTCTATCTCGGTCCGGTCTATCTCTGTCTGGTCCAACTCACTCCGGTCTATCTCAGTCTGGTCTAACTCACTCCGGTCTATCTCAGTCCAGTCTCACTCATTCTGGTCTATCTCGGTCCAGTCTAACTCACTCCGGTCTATCTCAGTCTGGTCGAACTCACTCCGATCTATCTCACTCCGGTCTATCTCAGTCCAGTCTAACACACTCTGGTCTATCTCACTCCGGTCTATGCCACTCCGGTCTATCTCAGTCCAGTCTACCTCACTCTGGTCTATCTCGGTCCGGTCTATCTCAGTCCAGTCTATCCCAGTCCAGTCTAACTCACTCCTGTCTATCTCAGTCCAGTCTAACTCACTCCGGTCTATCTCAGTCTGGTCTAACTCACTCCGGTCTATCTAAGTCCAGTCTAACTCACTCAGGTCTATCTCAGTCCAGTCCAATTCACTCCGGTCTATTTCAGTCCAGTCTCACTCACTCTGGTCTATCTCGGTCCGGTCTTTCTCAGTCTGGTCTATCTCAGTCCAGTTTATCTCACTCCGGTCTAACTCACACCGGTCTATCTCAGTCCAGTCGAACTCACTCTGGTGTATCTCGGTCGGGTCGATCTCAGTCTGGTCCAACTCACTCCGATCTATCTCATTCCGGTCTATCTCAGTCCAGTTTATCTCACTCTGGTCTAACTCACTCCGGTCTGTCTCACTCCAGTCTATCTCACTCCGGTCTATCTCACTCCGGTCTATCTCACTCTGGTCTATCTCGGACAACTCTATCTCAGTCCGGTCTAACTCAGTCCGGTCTATCTCACTCCAATCTATCTCACTCCGGTCTATCTCACTCCAGTCTATCTCACTCCGGTCTATCTCACTCTGGTCTATCTCGGCCCACTCTATCTCAGTCCGGTCTAACTCATTCCGGTCTATCTCACTGCAATCTATCTCACTCCGGTCTATTTCACTCCGGTCTATCTCACTATGGTCTATCTCGGTCCAATCTATCTCAGTCCGGTTTAACTCAGTCCGGTCTATCTCACTCCAATCTATCTCACTCCGGTCGATCTCACTCCGGTCTAACTCACTCCTGTCTATCTCAGTCCAGTCTAACTCACTCTGGTCTATCTCGGACCGGTCTATCTCTGTCTGGTCTAACTCACTCCGGTCTATCTCAGTCTGGTCTAACTCACTCCGGTCTATCTCAGTCCAGTCTCACTCATTCTGGTCTATCTCGGTCCAGTCTAAATCACTCCGGTCTATCTCAGTCTGGTCGAACTCACTCCGATCTATCTCATTCCGGTCTATATCAGTCCAGTCTAACTCACTCCGCTCTATCTCACCCCGGTCTATGCCACTCCGGTCTATCTCAGTCCAGTCTACCTCACTCTGGTCTATCTCGGTCCGGTCTATCTCAGTCCAGTCTATCTCAGTCCAGTCTAACTCACTCCTGTCTATCTCAGTCCAGTCTAACTCACTCCGGTCTATCTCAGTCTGGTCTAACTCACTCCGGTCTATCTAAGTCCAGTCTAACTCACTCAGGTCTATCTCAGTCCAGTCCAATTCACTCCGGTCTATTTCAGTCCAGTCTCACTCACTCTGGTCTATCTCGGTCCGGTCTATCTCAATCTGGTCTATCTCAGTCCAGTTTATCTCACACCGGTCTAACTCACACCGGTCTATCTCAGTCCAGTCGAACTCACTCTGGTCTATCTCGGTCGGGTCGATCTCAGTCTGGTCCAACTCACTCCGATCTATCTCATTCCAGTCTATCTCAGTCCAGTTAATCTCAGTCTGGTCTAACTCACTCTGGTCTATCTCACTCCAGTCTATCTCACTCCGGTCTATCTCACTCCGGTCTATCTCACTCTGGTCTATCTCGGCCCACTCTATCTCAGTCCGGTCTAACTCAGTCCGGTCTATCTCACTGCAATCTATCTCACTCCGGTCTATCTCACTCCGGTCTATCTCACTCCGGTCTAACTCACTCCGGTCTATCTCACTCCAGTCTATCTCACTCCGGTCTATCTCACTCCGGTCTAATTCACTCCGGTCCATCTCACTCCAGTCTATCTCACTCCGGTCTATCTCACTCCGGTCTATCTCACTATTGTCTATCTCGGACCACTCTATCTCAGTCCGGTCTAACTCAGTCCGGTCTATCTCACTCCCATCTATCTCACTCCGGTCGATCTCACTCCGGTCGATCTCACTCAGGTCTATCTCACTCCGGTCTATCTCACTCCGGTCTAACTCACTCCGGTCGATCTCAGTCCAGTCTAACTCACTCTGGTCTATCTCGGTCCGGTCTATCTCTGTCTGGTCTAACTCACTCCGGTCTATCTCAGTCTGGTCTTACTCACTCTGGTCTATCTCAGTCTGGTCGAACTCACTCCGATCTATCTCACTCCGGTCTATCTCAGTCCAGTCTAACTCACTCCGGTCTATCTCAGTCCAGTCCAACTCACACCAGTCTATCTCAATCCAGTCTAACTCACTCTGGTCTATCTCGGTCCGGTCTATGTCAGTCTGGTCTAACTCACTCCGATCTATCTCACTCCGGTCTATCTCAGTCCAGTTTATCTCACTCTGGTCTAACTCACTCCGGTCTAACTCACTCCTGTCTATCTCAGTCCAGTCTAACTCACTCTGGTCTATCTCGGTCCGGTCTATCTCTGTCTGGTCTAACTCACTCCGGTCTATCTCAGTCTGGTCTAACTCACTCCGGTCTATCTCAGTCCAGTCTAACTCATTCTGGTCTATCTTGGTACAGTCTAACTCACTCCGGTCTATCTCAGTCTGGTCGAACTCACTCCGATCTATCTCACTCCGGTCTATCTCAGTCCAGTCTACCTCACTCCGGTCTATCTCACTCCGGTCTATGCCACTCCGATCTATCTCAGTCCAGTCTACCTCACTCTGGTCTATCTCGGTCCGGTCTATCTCAGTCCAGTCTATCTCAGTCCAGTCTATCTCAGTCCAGTCTAACTCACTCCTGTCTATCTCAGTCCAGTCTAACTCACTCCGGTCCATCTCAGTCTGGTCTAACTCACTCCCGTCTATCTCAGTCTGGTCTAACTCACTCCGATCTATCTCACTCCGGTCTATCTCAATCCAGTCTAACTCACTCCGGTCTATCTCAGTCCAGTCCAACTCACTCCGGTCTATCTCAGTCCAGTCTACCTCACTCTGGTTTATCTCGGTCCGGTATATCTCAGTCCAGTCTATCTCAGTCCAGTCTAACTCACTCAGGTCTATCTCAGTCTGGTCGAACTCACTCCGATCTATCTCACTCCGGTCTATCTCAGTCCAGTCTAACTCACTCCGGTCTATCTCAGTCAAGTCCAACTCACTCCGGTCTATCTCAATCCAGTCTAACTCACTCTGGTCTATCTCGGGCCGGTCTATCTCAGTCTGGTCTAACTCACTCCGATCTATCTCACTCCGGTCTATCTCAGTCCTTATTATCTCACTCTGGTCTAACTCACTCCGGTCTATCTCAGTCCAGTCTAACTCACTCCGGTCGATCTCGGTCTGGTCTATCACAGTCTGGTCTAACTCACTCCGATCTATCTCATTCCAGTCTATCTCACTCCGGTCTATCTCACTCCGGTCTATCTCACTCTGGTCTATCTCGGTCCACTCTATTTCAGTCCGGTCTATCTCAGTCCGGTCTATCTCACTCCAATCTATCTCACTCCGGTCTATCTCACTCCGGTTTAACTCACTCCGGTCAATCTCACTCCGGTCTAACTCACTCCAGTCTATCTTACTCCGGTCTATCTCACTCCGGTAAAATTCACTCTGGTCTATCTCAGTCCGGTCTAACTCAATCCGGTCTATCTCACTCCAATCTATCTCACTCCAGTCTATCTCACTCCGGTCTATCTCGGTCCACTCTGTCTCAGTCCGGTGTTTCTCACTCCGGTCTATCTCGGTCCGGTCTATCTCCCTCCGGTCTATCTCGGTCCGGTCTATCTCAATCCGGTCTATCTCAGTCTGGTCTAACTCACTCCGGTCTATCTCAGTCCAGTCTATCTTACTCTGGTCTATCTCGTCCGGTCTATCTCACTCCGATCTATCTCGGTCCGGTCTATATCACTCCGGTCTATCTCAGTCCGGTCGAACTCACTCCGGTCCATCTCAGTCCAGTCTAACTCACTCCGGTCTATCTCGGTCTGGTCTAACTCACTCTGGTCTATCTCAGTCCAGTCTAACTCATTCTGGTCTATCTCGGTCCAGTCTAACTCATTCAGGTCTATCTCAGTCTGGGCGAACTCACTCCGATCTATCTCACTCCGGTGTATCTCAGTCCAGTCTAACTTACTCAGCTCTATCTCAGTCCAGTCCAATTCACTTCGGTCTATATCAGTCCAGTCTAACTCACTCTGGTCTATCTCGGGCCGGTCTATCTCAGTCTGGTCTAACTCACTCCGATCTATCTCACTCCGGTCTATCTCACTCCGGTCTATCTCAGTCCAGTTTATCTCACTCTGGTCTAACTCACTCCGGTCTATCTCAGTCCAGTCTAACTCACTCTGGTCTATCTCGGTCGGGTCGATCTCAGTCTGGTTTAATTCACTCCGATCTATCTCATTCCGGTCTATCTCAGTCCAGTTTATCTCAGTCTGGTCTAACTCACTCCGGTCTATCTCACTCCAGTCTATCTCACTCCGGTCTATCTCACTCCGGTCTAACTCACTCTGGTCTATCTCGGTCCACTCTATCTCAGTCCGGTCTAACTCAGTCTGGTCTATCTCACTGCAATCTATCTCACTCCGGTCTATCTCACTCCGGTCTATCTCACTCCGGTCTAACTCACTCCAGTCTATCTCACTCCGGTCTATCTCACTCCGGTCTATCTCACTCCAGTCTAACTCATTCCGGTCTATCTTACTCCAGTCTATCTCACTCCGGTCTATCTCACTCCGGTCTATCTCACTCTGGTCTATCTCACTCTGGTCTATCTCGGTCCACTCTATCTCAGTCCGCTCTCACTCAGTCCGGTCTATCTCACTCCAATCTATCTAATTCCGGTCGATCTCACTCCGGTCTAACTCACTCCGGTCTATCTCAGTCCAGTCTAACTCACTCCGGTCTATCTCGGTCTGGTCTATCTCGGTCCAGTCTAACTCACTCCGGTTATTTCAGTCTGGTCTAACTCACTCCGGTCTATCTCAGTCTGGTCTAACTCACTCCGGTCTATCTCTGTCTGGTCTAACTCACTCCGGTCTATCTCACTCCGGTCTATCTCAGTCCAGTTTATCTCAGTCTGGTCTAACTCACTCCAATCTATCTCACTCCGGTCTATCTCAATCCAGTTTATCTCAGTCTAATTTAACTCACTCCGGTCCATCTCACTCCGATCTATCTCAGTCTGGTCTAACTCACTCCGGTCTATCTTGGTCCGGTCTATCTCAGTCCAGTCTATCTCAGTCCAGTCTAACTCACTCAGGTCTATCTCAGTCCAGTCTAACTCACTCCGGTCTATCTCAGTCTGGTCTAACTCACTCTGATCTATCTCGGTCCGGTCTATTTCAGTCTGGTCTAACTCACACCGGTCTATCTTGGTCCGGTCTATCTCAGTCCAGTCTATCTCAGTCCAGTCTAACTCACTCCGGTCAATCTCAGTCTGGTCTAACTCACTCCGGTCCATCTCAGTCTGGTCTAACTCATTCCAGTCTATCTCAGTCTGGTCTAACTCACTCCGGTCTATCTCAGTCCAGTCTATCTCACTCCGTTCTATCTCGGTACGGTCTATCTCACTCCGGTCTATCTCGGTCCGGTCTATCTCACTCCGGTCCACCTCAGTCTGGTCTAACTCACTCCGCTCTACCTCTTTCTGGTCTAACTCACTCCGGTCTATCTCAGTCTGGTCTAACTCACTCCGATCTATCTCAGTCTGGTCAAACTCACTCCGGTCTATCTCAGTCTGGTCTAACTCACTCCGGTCTATTTCAGTCTGATCTAACTCACAAGGTCTATCTCAGTCTGGTCTATCTCAGTCCAGTCTAACTCATTCTGGTCTATCTCGGTCCGGTCTATCTCATTCTGGTCGAACTCACTCTGATCTATCTCACTCTGGTCTATCTCAGTCCAGTCTAACTCACTCCAGTCTATCTCAGTCCAGTCAAACTCACTCTGGTCTATCTCGGTCCGGTCTATCTCAGTCTGGTCTAACTCACTCCGATCTATCTCACTCCGATCTATCTCACTCCGGTCTATCTCAGTCTGGTCGAACTCACTCTGGTCTATCTCGGTCCGGTCTATCTCAGTCTGGTCTAACTCACTCCGATCTATCTCACTCCGGTCTATCTCAGTCCAGTTTATCTCAGTCTGGTCTAACTCACTCTGATCTATCTCACTCCGGTCTATCTCAATCCAGTTTATCTCAGTCTGGTCTAACTCACTCCGGTCCATCTCACTCCGATCTATCTCAGTCCAGTCTAAATCACTCCGGTCTATCTTGGTCCGGTCTATCTCAGCCCAGTCTATCTCAGTCCAGTCTAACTCACTCAGGTCTATCTCAGTCCAGTCTAACTCACTCCGGTCTATCTCAGTCTGGTCTAACTCACTCTGGTCTATCTCGGTCCGGTCTATCTCAGTCTGGTCTAACTCACTCCGATCTATCTCACTCCGGTCTATCTCAGTCCAGTTTATCTCAGTCTGGTCTAACTCACTCCGATCTATCTCACTCCGGTCTATCTCACTCCGGTCTATCTCAGTCCAGTTTATCTCAGTCTGGTCTAACTCATTCTGGTCTATTTCAGTCTGGTCTAACTCACTCCGGTCTATCTTGGTCCGGTCTATCTCAGTCCAGTCTATCTCAGTCCAGTCTAACTCACTCCGGTCAATCTCAGTCTGGTCTAACTCACTCCGGTCCATCTCAGTCTGGTCTAACTCACTCCAGGCTATCTCAGTCTGGTCTATCTCACTCCGGTCCATCTCAGTCTGGTCTAACTCACTCCGTTCTATCTCAGTCTGGTCAAACTTACTCCGGTCTATCTCAGTCCAGTCTATCTCTCTCCGGTCTATCTCGGTCCGGTCTATCTCACTCCGATCTATCTCGGTCCGGTCTATCTCACTCCGGTCTATCTCAGTCCGGTCGAACTCACTCCGGTCCATCTCAGTCCAGTCTAACTCACTCCAGTCTATCTCAGTCCAGTCTAACTCACTCTGGTCTATCTCAGTCCAGTCTAACTTATTCTGGTCTATCTCGGTCCAGTCTAACTCACTCAGGTCTATCTCAGTCTGGTCGAACTCACTCCGATCTATCTCACTCCGGTCTATCTCAGTCCAGTCTAACTCACTCCGGTCTATCTCAGCCCAGTCCAACTCACTCCGGTCTATCTCAGTCCAGTCTAACTCACACCAATCTATCTCACTCCGGTCTATCTCACTCCGGTCTATCTTACTCCGGTCTAACTCACTCCGGTCTATCTCACTCCGGTCTATCTCACACCGGTCTATCTCACTCCGGTCTAACTCACTCTGCTCTATCTCAGTCTGGTCTAACTCAGTCCGGTCTATCTCACTCCAATCTATCTCACTCCAGTCTATCTCACTCCGGTCTATCTCGGTCCACTCTATCTCACTCCAGTCTATCTCAGTCCGGTCTATCTCACGCCAATCTATCTCTCTCAGGTCTATCTCAGTCCGGTCTATCTCACTCCGGTCTATCTCACTCAGGTCTAACTCACCAAGGTCTAAATCACTCCTTTCTATCTCACTCTGGTCTAACTCACTCCGGTCTATCTCACTCTGATCTAAATCACTTCTGTGTTTCTCACTCCGATCTATCTCATTCCGGTCTATCTCACTCCGACGGAACTCACTACGGTCTATCTCACTCCGGTCTATCTCACTCCATCTAATTCACTCTGGTCTATCTCACTCCAGTCTAAATCACTCCGGTCTATCTCACTCCGGTCTATCTCACTCCGGTCAAACTCATTCCGGTCAAACTCACTCCAATTAATCTCACTCCGGTCTATCTCACTCCGGTCTATCTCACTCCGGTTGATCTCACTCCAATCTATCTCACTCCGGTCTAACTCACTCCGGTCTATCTCAATCCAGTCTAACTCACTCTGGTCTATCTCGGTCGGGTCGATCTCAGTCTGGTTTAATTCACTCCGATCTATCTCATTCCGGTCTATCTCAGTCCAGTTTATCTCAGTCTGGTCTAACTCACTCCGGTCTATCTCACTCCAGTCTATCTCACTCCGGTCTATCTCACTCCGATCTAACTCACTCTGGTCTATCTCGGTCCACTCTATCTCAGTCCGGTCTAACTCAGTCCGGTCTATCTCACTGCAATCTATCTCACTCCGGTCTATCTCACTCCGGTCTATCTCACTCCGGTCTAACTCACTCCAGTCTATCTCACTCTGGTCTATCTCACTCCGGTCTATCTCACTCCGGTCTAACTCACTCCGGTCTATCTTACTCCAGTCTATCTCACTCCGGTCTATCTCACTCCGGTTTATCTCCCTCTGGTCTATCTCACTCTGGTCTATCTCGGTCCACTCTATCTCAGTCCGATCTCACTCAGTCCGGTCTATCTCACTCCAATCTATCTCATTCCGGTCGATCTCACTCCGGTCTAACTCACTCCGGTCTATCTCAGTCCAGTCTAACTCACTCCGGTCTATCTCGGTCTGGTCTATCTCGGTCCGGTCTAACTCACTCCGGTTATTTCAGTCTGGTCTAACTCACTCCGGTCTATCTCAGACTGGTCTAACTCACTCCGGTCTATCTCTGTCTGGTCTAACTCACTCCGGTCTATCTCACTCCGGTCTATCTCAGTCCAGTTTATCTCAGTCTGGTCTAACTCACTCCGATCTATCTCACTCCGGTCTATCTCAATCCAGTTTATCTCAGTCTAATCTAACTCACTCCGGTCCATCTCACTCCGATCTATCTCAGTCTGGTCTAACTCACTCCGGTCTATCATGGTCCGGTCTATCTCAGTCCAGTCTATCTCAGTCCAGTCTAACTCACTCAGGTCTATCTCAGTCCAGTCTAACTCACTCCGGTCTATCTCAGTCTGGTCTAACTCACTCTGGTCTATCTCGGTCCGGTCTATCTCAGTCCAGTCTAACTCACTCCGGTCAATCTCAATCTGGTCAAACTCACTCCGGTCCATCTCAGTCTGGTCTAACTCATTCCAGTCTATCTCAGTCTGGTCTAACTCACTCCGGTCTATCTCAGTCCAGTCTATCTCACTCCGTTCTATCTCGGTACGGTCTATCTCACTCCGGTCTATCTCGGTCCGGTCTATCTCACTCCGGTCTATCTCAGTCTGGTCTAACTCACTCCGGTCTATCTCAGTCTGGTCTAACTCACTCCGGTCTATCTCAGTCTGGTCTAACTCACTCCGATCTATCTCAGTCTGGTCAAACTCACTCCGGTCTATCTCAGTCTGGTCTAACTCACTCCGGTCTATTTCAGTCTGGTCTAACTCACTCCGGTCTATCTCAGTCTCGTCTATCTCAGTCCAGTCTAACTCATTCTGGTCTATCTCGGTCCGGTCTATCTCATTCTGGTCGAACTCACTCTGATCTTTCTCACTCTGGTCTATCTCAGTCCAGTCTAACTCACTCCAGTCGATCTCAGTCCAGTCAAACTCACTCTGGTCTATCTCGGTCCGGTCTATCTCAGTCAGGTCTAACTCACTCCGATCTATCTCACTCCGGTCGATCTCACTCCGGTCTATCTCAGTCCAGTCTAACTCACTCCGATCTATCTCACTCCGGTCTATCTCAATCCAGTTTATCTCAGTCTGGTCTAACTCACTCCGGTCCATCTCACTCCGATCTATCTCAGTCCAGTCTAAATCACTCCGGTCTATCTTGGTCCGGTCTATCTCAGCCCAGTCTTTCTCAGTCCAGTCTAACTCACTCAGGTCTATCTCAGTCCAGTCTAACTCACTCCGGTCTATCTCAGTCTGGTCTAACTCACTCTGGTCTATCTCGGTCCGGTCTATCTCAGTCTGGTCTAACTCACTCCGATCTATCTCACTCCGGTCTATCTCAGTCCAGTTTATCTCAGTCTAATCTAACTCACTCCGGTCCATCTCACTCCGATCTATCTCAGTCTGGTCTAACTCACTCCGGTCTATCATGGTCCGGTCTATCTCAGTCCAGTCTATCTCAGCCCAGTCTAACTCACTCAGGTCTATCTCAGTCCAGTCTAACTCACTCCGGTCTATCTCAGTCTGGTCTAACTCACTCTGGTCTATCTCGGTCCGGTCTATCTCAGTCCAGTCTAACTCACTCCGGTCAATCTCAGTCTGGTCAAACTCACTCCGGTCCATCTCAGTCTGGTCTAACTCATTCCAGTCTATCTCAGTCTGGTCTAACTCACTCCGGTCTATCTCAGTCCAGTCTATCTCACTCCGTTCTATCTCGGTACGGTCTATCTCACTCCGGTCTATCTCGGTCCGGTCTATCTCACTCCGGTCCACCTCAGTCTGGTCTAACTCACTCCGCTCTATCTCAGTCTGGTCTAACTCACTCCGGTCTATCTCAGTCTGGTCTAACTCACTCCGATCTATCTCAGTCTGGTCAAACTCACTCCGGTCTATCTCAGTCTGGTCTAACTCACTCCGGTCTATTTCAGTCTGGTCTAACTCACTCCGGTCTATCTCAGTCTCGTCTATCTCAGTCCAGTCTAACTCATTCTGGTCTATCTCGGTCCGGTCTATCTCATTCTGGTCGAACTCACTCTGATCTATCTCACTCTGGTCTATCTCAGTCCAGTCTAACTCACTCCAGTCTATCTCAGTCCAGTCAAACTCACTCTGGTCTATCTCGGTCCGGTCTATCTCAGTCAGGTCTAACTCACTCCGATCTATCTCACTCCGGTCGATCTCACTCCGGTCTATCTCAGTCCAGTCTAACTCACTCTGGTGTATCTCGGTCCGGTCTATCTCAGTCTGGTCTAACTCACTCCGATCTATCTCACTCCGATCTATCTCACTCCGGTCTATCTCAGTCTGGTCGAACTCACTCTGGTCTATCTCGGTCCGGTATATCTCAGTCTGGTCTAACTCATTCCGATCTATCTCACTCCGGTCTATCTCAGTCGAGTTTATCTCAGTCTGGTCTAACTCACTCCGATCTATCTCACTCCGGTCTATCTCAATCCAGTTTATCTCAGTCTGGTCTAACTCACTCCGGTCCATCTCACTCTGATCTATCTCAGTCCAGTCTAAATCACTCCGGTCTATCTTGGTCCGGTCTATCTCAGTCCAGTCTATCTCAGTCCAGTCTAACTCACTCAGGTCTATCTCAGTCCAGTCTAACTCACTCCGGTCTATCTCAGTCTGGTCTAACTCACTCTGGTCTATCTCGGTCCGGTCTATCTCAGTCTGGTCTAACTCACTCCGATCTATCTCACTCCGGTCTATCTCAGTCCAGTTTATCTCAGTCTGGTCTAACTCACTCCGATCTATCTCACTCCGGTCTATCTCACTCCGGTCTATCTCAGTCCAGTTTATCTCAGTCTGGTCTAACTCATTCCCGTCTATTTCAGTCTGGTCTAACTCACTCCGGTCTATCTTGGTCCGGTCTATCTCAGTCCAGTCTATCTCAGTCCAGTCTAACTCACTCCGGTCAATCTCAGTCTGATCTAACTCACTCCGGTCCATCTCAGTCTGGTCTAACTCACTCCAGGCTATCTCAGTCTGGTCTAACTCACACGGTCTATCTCATTCCAGTCTATCTCACTCCAGTCTATCTCGGTCCGGTCTATGTCACTCCGGTCTATCTCGGTCCGGTCTATCTCACTCCGGTCCATCTCAGTCTGGTCTAACTCACTCCGTTCTATCTCAGTCTGGTCAAACTTACTCCGGTCTATCTCAGTCCAGTCTATCTCACTCCGGTCTATCTCGGTCCGGTCTATCTCACTCCGATCTATCTCGGTCCGGTCTATCTCACTCCGGTCCATCTCAGTCCGGTCGAACTCACTCCGGTCTATCTCAGTCCAGTCTAACTCACTCTGGTCTATCTCAGTCCAGTCTAACTTATTCTGGTCTATCTCGGTCCAGTCTAACTCACTCAGGTCTATCTCAGTCTGGTCGAACTCACTCCGATCTATCTCACTCCGGTCTATCTCAGTCCAGTCTAACTCACTCCGGTCTATCTCAGTCCAGTCCAACTCACTCCGGTCTATCTCAGTCCAGTCTAACTCACACCAATCTATCTCACTCCGGTCTATCTCACTCCGGTCTATCTTACTCCGGTCTAACTCACTCCGGTCTATCTCACTCCGGTCTATCTCACTCCGGTCTATCTCACTCCGGTCTAACTCACTCTGCTCTATCTCAGTCTGGTCTAACTCAGTCCAGTCTATCTCACTCCAATCTATCTCACTCCAGTCTATCTCACTCCGGTTTATCTCGGTCCACTCTATCTCACTCCAGTCTATCTCAGTCCGGTCTATCTCACGCCAATCTATCTCTCTCAGGTCTATCTCAGTCCGGTCTATCTCACTCCGGTCTATCTCACTCAGGTCTAACTCACCAAGGTCTAAATCACTCCTGTCTATCTCACTCTGGTCTAACTCACTCCGGTCTATCTCACTCCGATCTAAATCACTTCTGTGTTTCTCACTCTGATCTATCTCATTCCGGTCTATCTCACTCCGACGGAACTCACTACGGACTATCTCACTCCGGTCTATCTCACTCCATCTAATTCACTCCGGTCTATCTCACTCCAGTCTAAATCACTCCGGTCTATCTCACTCCGGTCTATCTCACTCCGGTCAAACTCACTCCGGTCAAACTCACTCCAATTAATCTCACTCCGGTCTATCTCACTCCGGTCTATCTCACTCCGGTCGATCTCACTCCAATCTATCTCACTCCGGTCTAACTCACTCCGGTCTATCTCAGTCCAGTCAAACTCAATCTGGTCTATCTCGGTCCAGTCTAACTCACTCCGGTCTATCTAAGTCTGGTCTAACTCACTCCGGTCTATCTCAGTCTGGTCTAACTCTCTCCGGTCGATCTCAGGCCAGTCTAACTCATTCTGGTCTATCTCGGTCCAGTCTAACTCACTCCAGTCTATCTCAGTCTGGTCGAACTCACTCCGGTCTATCTCAGTCCTGTCTATCTCACTCTGGTCTATCTCGGTCCGGTCTATCTCAGTCCAGTCTATCTCAGTCCAGTCTATCTCAGTCCAGTCAAACTCACTCAGGTCTATCTCAGTCCAGTCTAACTCACTCTGGTCTATCTCACTCCGATCTATCTCACTTCGATCTATCTCACTCCGGTCTATCTCAGTCTGGTCGAACTCACTCTGGTCTATCTCGGTCCGGTCTATCTCAGTCTGGTCTAACTCACTCCGATCTATCTCACTCCGGTCTATCTCAGTCCAGTTTATCTCAGTCTGGTCGAACTCACTCCGATCTATCTCACTCCGGTCTATCTCAATCCAGTTTATCTCAGTCTGGTCTAACTCACTCCGGTCCATCTCACTCCGATCTATCTCAGTCCAGTCGAATTCACTCCGGTCTATCTTGGTCCGGTCTATCTCAGTCCAGTCTATCTCAGTCCAGTCTAACTCACTCAGGTCTATCTCAGTCCAGTATAACTCACTCCGGTCTATCTCAGTCTGGACTAACTCCCTCTGGTCTATCTCGGTCCGGTCTATCTCAGTCTGGTCTAACTCACTCCGATCTATCTCACTCCGGTCTATCTCAGTCCAGTTTATCTCAGTCTGGTCTAACTCACTCCGATCTATCTCACTCCGGTCTATCTCTCTCCGGTCTATCTCAGTCCAGTTTATCTCAGTCTGGTCTAACTCACTCCGGTCTATTTCAGTCTGGTCTAACTCACTCCGGTCTATCTTGGTCCGGTCTATCTCAGTCCAGTCTATCTCAGTCCAGTCTAACTCACTCAGGTCAATCTCAGTCTGGTCTAACTCACTCCGGTCTATCTTGGTCCGGTCTATCTCAGTCCAGTCTATCTCAGTCCAGTCTAACTCACTCAGGTCTATCTCAGTCCAGTCTAACTCACTCCGGTCTATCTCAGTCTGGTCTAACTCACTCCGGTCTATCTCAGTCTGGTCTAACTCACTCCGGTCTATCTCTGCCTGGTCTAACTCACTCCGGTCTATCTCACTCCGGTCTATCTCAGTCCAGTTTATCTCAGTCTGGTCTAACTCACTCCGATCTATCTCATTCCGGTCTATCTCAATCCAGTTTATCTCAGTCTGGTCTAACTCACTCCGGTCCATCTCACTCCGATCTATCTCAGTCCAGTCGAATTCACTCCGGTCTATCTTGTTCCGGTCTATCTCAGTCCAGTCTATCTCAGTCCAGTCTAACTCACTCAGGTCTATCTCAGTCCAGTATAACTCACTCCGGTCTATCTCAGTCTGGACTAACTCCCTCTGGTCTATCTCGGTCCGGTCTATCTCAGTCCAGTCTAACTCACTCAGGTCTATCTCAGTCCAGTCTAACTCACTCCGGTCTATCTCAGTCTGGTCTAACTCACTCCGGTCTATCTCAGTCTGGTCTAACTCACTCCGGTCTATCTCTGCCTGGTCTAACTCACTCCGGTCTATCTCACTCCGGTCTATCTCAGTCCAGTTTATCTCAGTCTGGTCTAACTCACTCCGATCTATCTCATTCCGGTCTATCTCAATCCAGTTTATCTCAGTCTGGTCTAACTCACTCCGGTCCATCTCACTCCGATCTATCTCAGTCCAGTCGAATTCACTCCGGTCTATCTTGTTCCGGTCTATCTCAGTCCAGTCTATCTCAGTCCAGTCTAACTCACTCAGGTCTATCTCAGTCCAGTATAACTCACTCCGGTCTATCTCAGTCTGGACTAACTCCCTCTGGTCTATCTCGGTCCGGTCTATCTCAGTCTGGTCTAACTCACTCCGATCTATCTCACTCCGGTCTATCTCAGTCCAGTTTATCTCAGTCTGGTCTAACTCACTCCGATCTATCTCACTCCGGTCTATCTCTCTCCGGTCTATCTCAGTCCAGTTTATCTCAGTCTGGTCTAACTCACTCCGGTCTATTTCAGTCTGGTCTAACTCACTCCGGTCTATCTTGGTCCGGTCTATCTCAGTCCAGTCTATCTCAGTCCAGTCTAACTCACTCAGGTCAATCTCAGTCTGGTCTAACTCACTCCGGTCTATCTTGGTCCGGTCTATCTCAGTCCAGTCTATCTCAGTCCAGTCTAACTCACTCAGGTCTATCTCAGTCCAGTCTAACTCACTCCGGTCTATCTCAGTCTGGTCTAACTCACTCCGGTCTATCTCAGTCTGGTCTAACTCACTCCGGTCTATCTCTGTCTGGTCTAACTCACTCCGGTCTATCTCACTCCGGTCTATCTCAGTCCAGTTTATCTCAGTCTGGTCTAACTCACTCCGATCTATCTCACTCCGGTCTATCTCAATCCAGTTTATCTCAGTCTAATCTAACTCACTCCGGTCCATCTCACTCCGATCAATCTCAGTCTGGTCTAACTCACTCCGGTCTATCTTGGTCCGGTCTATCTCAGTCCAGTCTATCTCAGTCCAGTCTAACTCACTCAGGTCTATCTCAGTCCAGTCTAACTCACTCCGGTCTATCTCAGTCTGGTCTAACTCACTCTGGTCTATCACGGTCCGGTCTATTTCAGTCTGGTCTAACTCATTCCGGTCTATCTTGGTCCGGTCTATCTCAGTCCAGTCTATCTCAGTCCAGTCTAACTCACTCCGGTCAATCTCAGTCTGGTCTAACTCACTCCGGTCCATCTCAGTCTGGTCTAACTCATTCCAGTCTATCTCAGTCTGGTCTAACTCACTCCGGTCTATCTCAGTCCAGTCTATCTCACTCCGTTCTATCTCGGTACGGTCTATCTCACTCCGGTCTATCTCGGTCCGGTCTATCTCACTCCGGTCCATCTCAGTCTGGTCTAACTCACTCCGGTCTATCTCAGTCTGGTCTAACTCACTCCGGTCTATCTCAGTCTGGTCTAACTCACTCCGATCTATCTCAGTCTGGTCAAACTCACTCCGGTCTATCTCAGTCTGGTCTAACTCACTCCGGTCTATTTCAGTCTGGTCTAACTCACTCCGGTCTATCTCAGTCTGGTCTATCTCAGTCCAGTCTAACTCATTCTGGTCTATTTCGGTCCGGTCTATCTCATTCTGGTCGAACTCACTCTGATCTATCTCACTCTGATCTATCTCAGTCCAGTCTAACTCACTCCAGTCTATCTCAGTCCAGTCAAACTCACTCTGGTCTATCTCGGTCCGGTCTATCTCACTCTGGTCTAACTCACTCCGATCTATCTCACTCCGGTCGATCTCACTCCGGTCTATCTCAGTCCAGTCTAACTCACTCTGGTGTATCTCGGTCCGGTCTATCTCAATCTGGTCTAACTCACTCCGATCTATCTCACTCCGATCTATCTCACTCCGGTCTATCTCAGTCTGGTCGAACTCACTCTGGTCTATCTCGGTCCGGTCTATCTCAGTCTGGTCTAACTCACTCCGATCTATCTCACTCCGGTCTATCTCAGTCCAGTTTATCTCAGTCTGGTCGAACTCACTCCGATCTATCTCACTCCGGTCTATCTCAATCCAGTTTATCTCCGTCTGGTCTAACTCACTCCGGTCCATCTCACTCCGATCTATCTCAGTCCAGTCTAACTCACTCCGGTCTATCTTGGTCCGGTCTATCTCAGTCCAGTCTATCTCAGTCCAGTCTAACTCACTCAGGTCTATCTCAGTCCAGTCTAACTCACTCCGGTCTATCTCAGTCTGTTCAAACTCACTCTGGTCTATCCGGTCCGGTCTATCTCAGTCTGGTCTAACTCACTCCGATCTATCTCACTCCGGTCTATCTCAGTCCAGTTTATCTCAGTCTGGTCTAACTCACTCTGATCTATCTCACTCCGGTCTATCTCACTCCGGTCTATCTCAGTCCAGTTTATCTCAGTCTGGTCTAACTCATTCTGGTCTATTTCAGTCTGGTCTAACTCACTCCGGTCTATCTTGGTCCGGTCTATCTCAGTCCAGTCTATCTCAGTCCAGTCTAACTCACTCCGGTCAATCTCAGTCTGGTCTAACTCACTCCGGTCCATCTCAGTCTGGTCTAACTCACTCCAGGCTATCTCAGTCTGGTCTAACTCACTCCGGTCTATCTCATTCCAGTCTATCTCACTCCAGTCTATCTCGGTCCGGTCTATCTCACTCCGGTCTATCTCTCTCCGGTCTATCTCACTCCGGTCCATCTCAGTCTGGTCTAACTCACTCCGTTCTATCTCAGTCTGGTCAAACTTACTCCGGTCTATCTCAGTCCAGTCTATCTCACTCCGGTCTATCTCGGTCCGGTCTATCTCACTCCGATCTATCTCGGTCCGGTCTATCTCAGTCCAGTCTAACTCACTCCGGTCTATCTCAGTCCAGTCCAACTCACTCCGGTCTATCTCAGTCCAGTCTAACTCACACCAATCTATCTCACTCCGGTCTATCTCACTCCGGTCTATCTTACTCTGGTCTAACTCACTCCGGTCTATCTCACTCCGGTCTATCTCACTCCGGTCTATCTCACTCCGGTCTAACTCACTCTGCTCTATCTCAGTCTAGTCTAACTCAGTCCGGTCTATCTCACTCCAATCTATCTCACTCCAGTCTATCTCACTCCGGTATATCTCGGTCCACTCTATCTCACTCCAGTCTATCTCAGTCCAGTCTATCTCACTCCAATCTATCTCTCTCAGGTCTATCTCAGTCCGGTCTATCTCACTCCGTTCTATCTCACTCAGGTCTAACTCACCAAGGTCTAAATCACTCCTGTCTATCTCACTCTGGTCTAACTCACTCCGGTCTATCTCACTCCGATCTAAATCACTCCTGTGTTTCTCACTCCGATCTATCTCAATCCGGTCTATCTCACTGCGACGGAACTCACTACGGTCTATCTCACTCCGGTCTATCTCACTCCATCTAATTCACTCCGGTCTATCTCACTCCATCTAATTCACTCCGGTCTATCTCACTCCATCTAATTCACTCCGGTCTATCTCACTCCAGTCTAAATCACTCCGGTCTATCTCACTCCGGTCTATCTCACTCCGGTCAAACTCACTCCGGTCAAACTCACTCCAATTAATCTCACTCCGGTCTATCTCACTCCGGTCTATCTCACTCCGGTCTATCTCACTCCAATCTATCTCACTCCGGTCTAACTCACTCCGGTCTATCTCAGTCCAGTCGAACTCAATCTGGTCTATCTCATTCCAGTCTAACTCACTCCGGTCTATCTAAGTCTGGTCTAACTCACTCCGGTCTATCTCAGTCTGGTCTAACTCTCTCCGGTCGATCTCAGTCCAGTCTAACTCATTCTGGTCTATCTCGGTCCAGTCTAACTCACTCCAGTCTATCTCAGTCTGGTCGAACTCACTCCGGTCTATCTCAGTCCTGTCTATCTCACTCTGGTCTATCTCGGTCCGGTCTATCTCAGTCCAGTCTATCTCAGTCCAGTCTATCTCAGTCCAGTCAAACTCACTCAGGTCTATCTCAGTCCAGTCTAACTCACTCCGGTCTATCTCAGTCCGATCTATCTCACTCCGATCTATCTCACTCCGGTCTATCTCAGTCTGGTCTAACTCACTCCGATCTATCTCATTCTGGTCAAACTCACTCCGGTCTATCTCAGTCTGGTCTAACTCACTCCGGTCTATTTCAGTCTGGTATAACTCACTCCGGTCTATCTCAGTCTGGTCTATCTCAGTCCAGTCTAACTCATTCTGGTCTATCTCGGTCCGGTCTATCTCATTCTGGTCGAACTCACTCTGATCTATCTCACTCTGGTCTATCTCAGTCCAGTCTAACTCACTCCAGTCTATCTCAGTCCAGTCAAACTCACTCTGGTCTATCTCGGTCCGGTCTATCTCAGTCTGGTCCATCTCACTCCGATCTATCTCAGTCCAGTCTAACTCACTCTGGTGTATCTCGGTCCGGTCTATCTCAGTCTGGTCTAACTCACTCCGATCTATCTCACTCCGATCTATCTCACTCCGGTCTATCTCAGTCTGGTCGAACTCACTCTGGTCTATCTCGGTCCGGTCAATCTCAGTCTGGTCTAACTCACTCCGATCTATCTCACTCCAGTCTATCTCAGTCGAGTTTATCTCAGTCTGGTCTAACTCACTCCGATCTATCTCACTCCGGTCTATCTCAATCCAGTTTATCTCAGTCTGGTCTAACTCACTCCGGTCCATCTCACTCCGATCTATCTCAGTCCAGTCTAACTCACTCCGGTCTATCTTGGTCCGGTCTATCTCAGTCCAGTCTATCTCAGTCCAGTCTAACTCACTCAGGTCTATCTCAGTCCAGTCTAACTCACTCCAGTCTATCTCAGTCTGGTCGAACTCACTCCGGTCTATCTCAGTCCAGTCAAACTCACTCTGGTCTATCTCGGTCCGGTCTATCTCACTCTGGTCTAACTCACTCCGATCTATCTCACTCCGGTCGATCTCACTCCGGTCTATCTCAGTCTGGTCGAACTCACTCTGGTCTATCTCGGTCCGGTCTATCTCAGTCTGGTCTAACTCACTCCGATCTATCTCACTCCGGTCTATCTCAGTCCAGTATATCTCAGTCTGGTCGAACTCACTCCGATCTATCTCACTCCGGTCTATCTCAATCCAGTTTATCTCCGTCTGGTCTAACTCACTCCGGTCCATCTCACTCCGATCTATCTCAGTCCAGTCTAACTCACTCCGGTCTATCTTGGTCCGGTCTATCTCAGTCCAGTCTATTTCAGTCCAGTCTAACTCACTCAGGTCTATCTCAGTCCAGTCTAACTCACTCCGGTCTATCTCAGTCTGTTCAAACTCACTCTGGTCTATCTCGGTCCGGTCTATCTCAGTCTGGTCTAACTCACTCCGATCTATCTCACTCCGGTCTATCTCAGTCCAGTTTATCTCAGTCTGGTCTAACTCACTCTGATCTATCTCACTCCGGTCTATCTCACTCCGGTCTATCTCAGTCCAGTTTATCTCAGTCTGGTCTAACTCATTCTGGTCTATTTCAGTCTGGTCTAACTCACTCCGGTCTATCTTGGTCCGGTCTATCTCAGTCCAGTCTATCTCAGTCCAGTCTAACTCACTCCGGTCAATCTCAGTCTGGTCTAACTCACTCCGGTCCATCTCAGTCTGGTCTAACTCACTCCAGGCTATCTCAGTCTGGTCTAACTCACTCCGGTCTATCTCATTCCAGTCTATCTCACTCCAGTCTATCTCGGTCCGGTCTATCTCACTCCGGTCTATCTCTCTCCGGTCTATCTCACTCCGGTCCATCTCAGTCTGGTCTAACTCACTCCGTTCTATCTCAGTCTGGTCAAACTTACTCCGGTCTATCTCAGTCCAGTCTATCTCACTCCGGTCTATCTCGGTCCGGTCTATCTCACTCCGATCTATCTCGGTCCGGTCTATCTCACTCCGGTCTATCTCAGTCCGGTCGAACTCACTCCGGTCCATCTCAGTCCAGTCTAACTCACTCCGATCTATCTCAGTCCAGTCTAACTCACTCTGGTCTATCTCAGTCCAGTCTAACTTATTCTGGTCTATCTCGGTCCAGGCTAACTCACTCAGGTCTATCTCAGTCTGGTCGAACTCACTCCGATCTATCTCACTCCGGTCTATCTCAGTCCAGTCTAACTCACTCCGGTCTATCTCAGTCCAGTCCAACTCACTCCGGTCTATCTCAGTCCAGTCTAACTCACACCAATCTATCTCACTCCGGTCTATCTCACTCCGGTCTATCTTACTCCGGTCTAACTCACTCCGGTCTATCTCACTCCGGTCTATCTCACTCCGGTCTATCTCACTCCGGTCTAACTCACTCTGCTCTATCTCAGTCTAGTCTAACTCAGTCCGGTCTATCTCACTCCAATCTATCTCACTCCAGTCTATCTCACTCCGGTATATCTCGGTCCACTCTATCTCACTCCAGTCTATCTCAGTCCAGTCTATCTCACTCCAATCTATCTCTCTCAGGTCTATCTCAGTCCGGTCTATCTCACTCCGTTCTATCTCACTCAGGTCTAACTCACCAAGGTCTAAATCACTCCTGTCTATCTCACTCTGGTCTAACTCACTCCGGTCTATCTCACTCCGATCTAAATCACTCCTGTGTTTCTCACTCCGATCTATCTCAATCCGGTCTATCTCACTGCGACGGAACTCACTACGGTCTATCTCACTCCGGTCTATCTCACTCCATCTAATTCACTCCGGTCTATCTCACTCCATCTAATTCACTCCGGTCTATCTCACTCCATCTAATTCACTCCGGTCTATCTCACTCCAGTCTAAATCACTCCGGTCTATCTCACTCCGGTCTATCTCACTCCGGTCAAACTCACTCCGGTCAAACTCACTCCAATTAATCTCACTCCGGTCTATCTCACTCCGGTCTATCTCACTCCGGTCTATCTCACTCCAATCTATCTCACTCCGGTCTAACTCACTCCGGTCTATCTCAGTCCAGTCGAACTCAATCTGGTCTATCTCGTTCCAGTCTAACTCACTCCGGTCTATCTAAGTCTGGTCTAACTCACTCCGGTCTATCTCAGTCTGGTCTAACTCTCTCCGGTCGATCTCAGTCCAGTCTAACTCATTCTGGTCTATCTCGGTCCAGTCTAACTCACTCCAGTCTATCTCAGTCTGGTCGAACTAACTCCAGTCTATCTCAGTCCTGTCTATCTCACTCTGGTCTATCTCGGTCCGGTCTATCTCAGTCCAGTCTATCTCAGTCCAGTCTATCTCAGTCCAGTCAAACTCACTCAGGTCTATCTCAGTCCAGTCTAACTCACTCCGGTCTATCTCAGTCCGATCTATCTCACTCCGATCTATCTCACTCCGGTCTATCTCAGTCTGGTCTAACTCACTCCGATCTATCTCATTCTGGTCAAACTCACTCCGGTCTATCTCAGTCTGGTCTAACTCACTCCGGTCTATTTCAGTCTGGTATAACTCACTCCGGTCTATCTCAGTCTGCTCTATCTCAGTCCAGTCTAACTCATTCTGGTCTATCTCGGTCCGGTCTATCTCATTCTGGTCGAACTCACTCTGATCTATCTCACTCTGGTCTATCTCAGTCCAGTCTAACTCACTCCAGTCTATCTCAGTCCAGTCAACCTCACTCTGGTCTATCTCGGTCCGGTCTATCTCAGTCTGGTCCATCTCACTCCGATCTATCTCAGTCCAGTCTAACTCACTCTGGTGTATCTCGGTCCGGTCTATCTCAGTCTGGTCTAACTCACTCCGATCTATCTCACTCCGATCTATCTCACTCCGGTCTATCTCAGTCTGGTCGAACTCACTCTGGTCTATCTCGGTCCGGTCTATCTCAGTCTGGTCTAACTCACTCCGATCTATCTCACTCCAGTCTATCTCAGTCGAGTTTATCTCAGTCTGGTCTAACTCACTCCGATCTATCTCACTCCGGTCTATCTCAATCCAGTTTATCTCAGTCTGGTCTAACTCACTCCGGTCCATCTCACTCCGATCTATCTCAGTCCAGTCTAACTCACTCCGGTCTATCTTGGTCCGGTCTATCTCAGTCCAGTCTATCTCAGTCCAGTCTAACTCACTCAGGTCTATCTCAGTCCAGTCTAACTCACTCCAGTCTATCTCAGTCTGGTCGAACTCACTCCGGTCTATCTCAGTCCTGTCTATCTCACTCTGGTCTATCTCAGTCCGGTCTATCTCAGTCCAGTCTATCTCAGTCCAGTCTATCTCAGTCCAGTCAAACTCACTCAGGTCTATCTCAGTCCAGTCTAACTCACTCTGGTCTATCTCACTCCGATCTATCTCACTCCGATCTATCTCACTCCGGTCTATCTCAGTCTGGTCGAACTCACTCTGGTCTATCTCGGTCCGGTCTATCTCAGTCTGGTCTAACTCACTCCGATCTATCTCACTCCGGTCTATCTCAGTCCAGTTTATCTCAGTCTGGTCGAACTCACTCCGATCTATCTCACTCCGGTCTATCTCAATCCAGTTTATCTCAGTCTGGTCTAACTCACTCCGGTCCATCTCACTCCGATCTATCTCAGTCCAGTCGAATTCACTCCGGTCTATCTTGGTCCGGTCTATCTCAGTCCAGTCTATCTCAGTCCAGTCTAACTCACTCAGGTCTATCTCAGTCCAGTCTAACTCACTCCGGTCTATCTCAGTCTGGTCTAACTCCCTCTGGTCTATCTCGGTCCGGTCTATCTCATTCTGGTCTAACTCACTCCGATATATCTCACTCCGGTCTATCTCAGTCCAGTTTATCTCAGTCTGGTCTAACTCACTCCGATCTATCTCACTCCGGTCTATCTCTCTCCGGTCTATCTCAGTCCAGTTTATCTCAGTCTGGTCTAACTCACTCCGGTCTATTTCAGTCTGGTCTAACTCACTCCGGTCTATCTTGGTCCGGTCTATCTCAGTCCAGTCTATCTCAGTCCAGTCTAACTCACTCCGGTCAATCTCAGTCAGGTCTAACTCACTCCGGTCCATCTCAGTCTGGTCTAACTCACTCCAGTCTATCTCAGTCTGGTCTAACTCACTCCGGTCTGTCTCATTCCAGTCTATCTCACTCCGGTCTATCTCGGTCCGGTCTATCTCACTCCGGTCTATCTCGGTCCGGTCTATCTCACTCCGGTCCATCTGAGCCTGGTCTAACTTACTCCGTTCTATCTCAGTCTGGTCAAACTTACTCCTGTCTATCTCAGTCCAGTCGAACTCACTCCGGTCTACTTTGGTCCGGTCTATCTCAGTCCAGTCTATCTCAGTCCAGTCTAACTTACTCAGGTCTATCTTAGTCCAGTCTAACTCACTCCGGTCTATCTCAGTCTGGTCTAACTCCCTCAGGTCTATCTCGGTCCGGTCTATCTCAGTCTGGTCTAACTCACTCCGATCTATCTCACTCTGGTCTATCTCAGTCCAGTTTATCTCAGTCTGGTCTAACTCACTCCGATCTATCTCACTCCGGTCTATCTCTCTCCGGTCTATCTTGGTCCGGTCTATCTCAGTCCAGTCTATCTCAGTCCAGTCTAACTCACTCCGGTCAATCTCAGTCTGGTCTAACTCACTCCGGTCCATCTCAGTCTGGTCTAACTCACTCCAGTCTATCTCAGTCTGGTCTAACTCACTCCGGTCTGTCTCATTCCAGTCTATCTCACTCCGGTCTATCTCGGTCCGGTCTATCTCACTCCGGTCTATCTCGGTCCGGTCTATCTCACTCCGGTCCATCTCAGTCTGGTCTAACTCACTCCGTTCTATCTCAGTCTGGTCAAACTTACTCCTGTCTATCTCAGTCCAGTCTATCTCACTCCGGTCTATCTCGGTCCGGTCTATCTCACTCCGATCTATCTCGGTCCGGTCTATCTCACTCCGGTCTATCTCAGTCCGGTCGAACTCACTCCGATCTATCTCGGTCCGATCTATCTCACTCCGGTCTCTCTCAGTCCTGTCTAACTCACTCCGGTCTATCTCAGTCCAGTCCAACTCACTCCGGTCTATCTCAGTCCAATCTAACTCACTCCAATCTATCTCACTCCGGTCTATCTCACTCCGGTCTATCTTACTCCGGTGTAACTCACTCCAGTCTATCTCACTCCGGTCTATCTCACTCCGGTCTATCTCACTCCGGTCTAACTCACTCTGCTCTATCTCAATCTGGTCTAACTCAGTCTGGTCTATCTCACTCCAATCTATCTCACTCCAGTCTATCTCACTCAGGTCTATCTCGGTCCACTCTATCTCACTCCAGTCTATCTCAGTCCAGTCTATCTCACTCCAATCTATCTCTCTCAGGTCTATCTCAGTCCGGTCTATCTCACTCCGGTCTATCTCACTCAGGTCTAACTCACCAAGGTCTAAATCACTCCTGTCTATCTCACTCCGGTCTAACTCACTCCGGTCAATCTCACTCTGATCTAAATCACTCCTGTGTATCTCACTCCGATCTATCTCAGTCCGGTCTATTTCACTCCGACGGAACTCACTACGGTCTATCTCACTCCGGTCTATCTCACTCCGTCTAATTCACTCCGGTCTATCTCACTCCAGTCTAAATCACTCCGGTCTATCTCACTCCGGTCTATCTCACTCCGGTCTATCTCACTCCGGTCAAACTCACTCCGGTCAAACTCACTCCAATTAATCTCACTCCGGTCTATCTCACTCCGGTCTATCTCACTCCGGTCTATCTCACTCCAATCTATCTCACTCTGGTCTAACTCACTCCGGTCTATCTCAGTCCAGTCGAAGTCAATCTGGTCTATCTCGGTCCGGTCCATCTCAGTCTGGTCTAACTCACTCCGGTCTATCTCAGTCTGGTCTAACTCTCTCCAGTCGATCTCAGTCCAGTCTAACTCATTTTGGTCTATCTCGGTCCAGTCTAACTCACTCCGGTCTATCTCAGTCTGGTCGAACTCACTCCGGTCTATCTCAGTCCTGTCTATCTCACTCTGGTCTATCTCGGTCCGGTCTATCTCAGTCCAGTCTATCTCAGTCCAGTCTATCTCAGTCCAGTCAAACTCACTCAGATCTATCTCAGTCCAGTCTAACTCACTCCGGTCTATCTCATTCCGGTCTAACTCACTCCGATCTAACTCACTCCGGTCTATCTCAGTCCGGACTAACTTACTCCGGTCCAACTCACGCCAGTCTATCTCAGTCCGGTCTAACTCACTCCGGTCTATCTCAGTCCGGTCTAACTCACACCGGTCTATCTCACTCCGGTCTATCTCAGTCCGGTGTATCTCACTCCGGTCTATCTCACTCCGGTCTATCTCACTCCGGTCTATCTCACTCCGATCTATCTCAGTCCGGTCTATCTCAGTCCGGTCTAACTCACTCTGATCTATTTCATTTCGGTCTATCTCACTCCGGTGTATCTCACTCCGGTGTATCTCAGTCCGGTCTATCTCACTCCGGTCTATCTCACTCCAATCAATCTCACTCCCGTCTATCTCACTCCGGTCTATCTCACTCTGATCAATCTCACTCCAGGCTATCTCACTCTGGTCAATCTCAGTCCAGTTTATCTCAGTCCAGTTTATCTCAGTCTGGTCTAACTCCGGTCTATCTCAGTCCAGTCTAACTCACTCTGGTCTATCTTGGTCCGGTCTATCTCAGTCTGGTCTAACTCACTCCGATCTATCTCACTCCGGTCTATCTCAGTCCAGTTCATCTCAGTCTGGTCTAACTCACTCCGATCTATTTCACTCCGGTCTATTTCAGTCCAGTTTATCTCAGTCTGGTCTAACTCACTCCGATCTATCTCACTCCGATCTATCTCAGTCCAGTCGAACTCACTCCGGTCTATCTCGGTCCGGTCTATCTCAGTCCAATCTATCTCAGTCCAGTCTATCTCAGTCCAGTCTAACTCACTCAGGTCTATCTCAGTCCAGTCTAACTCACTCCGGTCTATCTCAGTCTGGTCTAACTCACTCCGGTCTATGTCACTCTGGTCTAACTCACTCCGGTCTATTTCAGTCTGGTCTAACTCACTCCGGTCTATCTCAGTCCAGTCTAACTCATTCTGGTCTATCTCGGTCCGGTCTATCTCATTCTGGTCGAACACACTCTGATCTATCTCACTCTGGTCTATCTCAGTCCAGTCTAACTCACTCCAGTCTATCTCAGTCCAGTCAAACTCACTCTGGTCTATCTCGGTCCGGTCTATCTCAGTCTGGTCCATCTCACTCCGATCTATCTCAGTCCAGTCTAACTCACTCTGGTGTATCTCGGTCCGGTCTATCTCAGTCTGGTCTAACTCAATCCGATCTATCTCACTCCGATCTATCTCACTCCAGTCTATCTCAGTCGAGTTTATCTCAGTCTGGTCTAACTCACTCCGATCTATCTCACTCCGGTCTATCTCAATCCAGTTTATCTCAGTCTGGTCTAACTCACTCCGGTCCATCTCACTCCGATCTATCTCAGTCCAGTCTAACTCACTCCGGTCTATCTTGGTCCGGTCTATCTCAGTCCAGTCTATCTCAGTCCAGTCTAACTCACTCAGGTCTATCTCAGTCCAGTCTAACTCACTCCAGTCTATCTCAGTCTGGTCGAACTCATTCCGGTCTATCTCAGTCCTGTCTATCTCACTCTGGTCTATCTCGGTCCGGTCTATCTCAGTCCAGTCTATCTCAGTCCAGTCTATCTCAGTCCAGTCAAACTCACTCAGGTCTATCTCAGTCCAGTCTAACTCACTCTGGTCTATCTCACTCCGATCTATCTCACTCCGATCTATCTCACTCCGGTCTATCTCAGTCTGGTCGAACTCACTCTGGTCTATCTCGGTCCGGTCTATCTCAGTCTGGTCTAACTCACTCCGATCTATCTCACTCCGGTCTATCTCAGTCCAGTTAATCTCAGTCTGGTCGAACTCACTCCGATCTATCTCACTCCGGTCTATCTCAATCCAGTTTATCTCAGTCTGGTCTAACTCACTCCGGTCCATCTCACTCCGATCTATCTCAGTCCAGTCGAATTCACTCCGGTCTATCTTGGTCCGGTCTATCTCAGTCCAGTCTATCTCAGTCCAGTCTAACTCACTCAGGTCTATCTCAGTCCAGTCTAACTCACTCCGGTCTATCTCAGTCTGGTCTAAATCCCTCTGGTCTATCTCGGTCCGGTCTATCTCATTCTGGTCTAACTCACTCCGATATATCTCACTCCGGTCTATCTCAGTCCAGTTTATCTCAGTCTGGTCTAACTCACTCCGATCTATCTCACTCCGGTCTATCTCTCTCCGGTCTATCTCAGTCCAGTTTATCTCAGTCTGGTCTAACTCACTCCGGTTTATTTCAGTCTGGTCTAACTCACTCCGGTCTATCTTGGTCCGGTCTATCTCAGTCCAGTCTATCTCAGTCCAGTCTAACTCACTCCAGTCAATCTCAGTCAGGTCTAACTCACTCCGGTCCATCTCAGTCTGGTCTAACTCACTCCAGTCTATCTCAGTCTGGTCTAACTCACTCCGGTCTGTCTCATTGCAGTCTATCTCACTCCGGTCTATCTCAGTCCGGTCTAACTCACTCCGGTCTATCTCAGTCCGGTCTAACTCACACCGGTCTATCTCACTCCGGTCTATCTCAGTCCGGTGTATCTCACTCCGGTCTATCTCACTCCGATCTATCTCACTCCGGTCATTCTCACTCCGATCTATCTCAGTCCGGTCTATCTCAGTCCGGTCTAACTCACTCTGATCTATTTCATTTCGGTCTATCTCACTCCGGTGTATCTCACTCCGGTGTATCTCAGTCCGGTCTATCTCACTCCGGTCTATCTCACTCCAATCAATCTCACTCCCGTCTATCTCACTCCGGTCTATCTCACTCTGATCAATCTCACTCCAGGCTATCTCACTCTGGTCAATCTCAGTCCAGTTTATCTCAGTCCAGTTTATCTCAGTCTGGTCTAACTCCGGTCTATCTCAGTCCAGTCTAACTCACTCTGGTCTATCTTGGTCCGGTCTATCTCAGTCTGGTCTAACTCACTCCGATCTATCTCACTCCGGTCTATCTCAGTCCAGTTCATCTCAGTCTGGTCTAACTCACTCCGATCTATTTCACTCCGGTCTATTTCAGTCCAGTTTATCTCAGTCTGGTCTAACTCACTCCGATCTATCTCACTCCGATCTATCTCAGTCCAGTCGAACTCACTCCGGTCTATCTCGGTCCGGTCTATCTCAGTCCAATCTATCTCAGTCCAGTCTATCTCAGTCCAGTCTAACTCACTCAGGTCTATCTCAGTCCAGTCTAACTCACTCCGGTCTATCTCAGTCTGGTCTAACTCACTCCGGTCTATGTCACTCTGGTCTAACTCACTCCGGTCTATTTCAGTCTGGTCTAACTCACTCCGGTCTATCTCAGTCCAGTCTAACTCATTCTGGTCTATCTCGGTCCGGTCTATCTCATTCTGGTCGAACACACTCTGATCTATCTCGCTCTGGTCTATCTCAGTCCAGTCTAACTCACTCCAGTCTATCTCAGTCCAGTCAAACTCACTCTGGTCTATCTCGGTCCGGTCTATCTCAGTCTGGTCCATCTCACTCCGATCTATCTCAGTCCAGTCTAACTCACTCTGGTGTATCTCGGTCCGGTCTATCTCAGTCTGGTCTAACTCAATCCGATCTATCTCACTCCGATCTATCTCACTCCAGTCTATCTCAGTCGAGTTTATCTCAGTCTGGTCTAACTCACTCCGATCTATCTCACTCCGGTCTATCTCAATCCAGTTTATCTCAGTCTGGTCTAACTCACTCCGGTCCATCTCACTCCGATCTATCTCAGTCCAGTCTAACTCACTCCGGTCTATCTTGGTCCGGTCTATCTCAGTCCAGTCTATCTCAGTCCAGTCTAACTCACTCAGGTCTATCTCAGTCCAGTCTAACTCACTCCAGTCTATCTCAGTCTGGTCGAACTCATTCCGGTCTATCTCAGTCCTGTCTATCTCACTCTGGTCTATCTCGGTCCGGTCTATCTCAGTCCAGTCTATCTCAGTCCAGTCTATCTCAGTCCAGTCAAACTCACTCAGGTCTATCTCAGTCCAGTCTAACTCACTCTGGTCTATCTCACTCCGATCTATCTCACTCCGATCTATCTCACTCCGGTCTATCTCAGTCTGGTCGAACTCACTCTGGTCTATCTCGGTCCGGTCTATCTCAGTCTGGTCTAACTCACTCCGATCTATCTCACTCCGGTCTATCTCAGTCCAGTTAATCTCAGTCTGGTCGAACTCACTCCGATCTATCTCACTCCGGTCTATCTCAATCCAGTTTATCTCAGTCTGGTCTAACTCACTCCGGTCCATCTCACTCCGATCTATCTCAGTCCAGTCGAATTCACTCCGGTCTATCTTGGTCCGGTCTATCTCAGTCCAGTCTATCTCAGTCCAGTCTAACTCACTCAGGTCTATCTCAGTCCAGTCTAACTCACTCCGGTCTATCTCAGTCTGGTCTAAATCCCTCTGGTCTATCTCGGTCCGGTCTATCTCATTCTGGTCTAACTCACTCCGATATATCTCACTCCGGTCTATCTCAGTCCAGTTTATCTCAGTCTGGTCTAACTCACTCCGATCTATCTCACTCCGGTCTATCTCTCTCCGGTCTATCTCAGTCCAGTTTATCTCAGTCTGGTCTAACTCACTCCGGTTTATTTCAGTCTGGTCTAACTCACTCCGGTCTATCTTGGTCCGGTCTATCTCAGTCCAGTCTATCTCAGTCCAGTCTAACTCACTCCAGTCAATCTCAGTCAGGTCTAACTCACTCCGGTCCATCTCAGTCTGGTCTAACTCACTCCAGTCTATCTCAGTCTGGTCTAACTCACTCCGGTCTGTCTCATTGCAGTCTATCTCACTCCGGTCTATCTCGGTCCGGTCTATCTCACTCCGGTCTATCTCGGTCCGGTCTATCTCACTCCGGTCCATCTGAGTCTGGTCTAACTCACTCCGTTCTATCTCAGTCTGGTCAAACTTACTCCTGTCTATCTCAGTCCAGTCGAACTCACTCCGGTCTATTTTGGTCCGGTCTATCTCAGTCCAGTCTATCTCAGTCCAGTCTAACTCACTCAGGTCTATCTTAGTCCAGTCTAACTCACTCCGGTCTATCTCAGTCTGGTCTAACTCCCTCAGGTCTATCTCGGTCCGGTCTATCTCAGTCTGGTCTAACTCACTCCGATCTATCTCACTCTGGTCTATCTCAGTCCAGTTTATCTCAATCTGGTCTAACTCACTCCGATCTATCTCACTCCGGTCTATCTCTCTCCGGTCTATCTCAGTCCAGTTTATCTCAGTCTGGTCTAACTCACTCCGGTCTATTTCAGTCTGGTCTAACTCACTCCGGTCTATCTTGGTCCGGTCTATCTCAGTCCAGTCTATCTCAGTCCAGTCTAACTCACTCCGGTCAATCTCAGTCTGGTCTAACTCACTCCGGTCCATCTCAGTCTGGTCTAACTCACTCCAGTCTATCTCAGTCTGGTCTAACTCACTCCGGTCTGTCTCATTCCAGTCTATCTCACTCCGGTCTATCTCGGTCCGGTCTATCTCACTCCGGTCTATCTCACTCCGGTCTATCTCACTCCGGTCCATCTCAGTCTGGTCTAACTCACTCCGTTCTATCTCAGTCTGGTCAAACTTACTCCTGTCTATCTCAGTCCAGTCTATCTCACTCCGGTCTATCTCGGTCCGGTCTATCTCACTCCGATCTATCTCGGTCCGGTCTATCTCACTCCGGTCTATCTCAGTCCGGTCGAACTCACTCCGGTCCATCTCAGTCCAGTCTAACTCACTCCGGTCTATCTCAGTCTAGTCTAACTCACTCAGGTCTATCTCAGTCTGGTCGAACTCACTCCGATCTATCTCACTCCGGTCTATCTCAGTCCTGTCTAACTCACTCCGGTCTATCTCAGTCCAGTCCAACTCACTCCGGTCTATCTCAGTCCAGTCTAACTCACTCCAATCTATCTCACTCCGGTCTATCTCACTCCGGTCTATCTTACTCCGGTGTAACTCACTCCAGTCTATCTCACTCTGGTCTATCTCACTCCGGTCTATCTCACTCCGGTCTAACTCACTCTGCTCTATCTCAATCTGGTCTAACTCAGTCTGGTCTATCTCACTCCAATCTATCTCACTCCAGTCTATCTCACTCCGGTCTAGCTCGGTCCACTCTATCTCACTCCAGTCTATCTCAGTCCAGTCTATCTCACTCCAATCTATCTCTCTCAGGTCTATCTCAGTCCGGTCTATCTCACTCCGGTCTATCTCACTCAGGTCTAACTCACCAAGGTCTAAATCACTCCTGTCTATCTCACTCCGGTCTAACTCACTCCGGTCTATCTCACTCTGATCTAAATCACTCCTGTGTATCTCACTCCGATCTATCTCATTCCGGTCTATTTCACTCCGACGGAACTCACTACGGTCTATCTCACTCCGGTCTATCTCACTCCGTCTAATTCACTCCGGTCTATCTCACTCCAGTCTAAATCACTCCGGTCTATCTCACTCCGGTCTATCTCACTCCGGTCTATCTCACTCCGGTCAAACTCACTCCGGTCAAACTCACTCCAATTAATCTCACTCCGGTCTATCTCACTCCGGTCTATCTCACTCCGGTCTATCTCACTCCAATCTATCTCACTCTGGTCTAACTCACTCCGGTCTATCTCAGTCCAGTCGAAGTCAATCTGGTCTATCTCGGTCCGGTCCATCTCAGTCTGGTCTAACTCACTCCGGTCTATCTCAGTCTGGTCTAACTCTCTCCAGTCGATCTCAGTCCAGTCTAACTCATTTTGGTCTATCTCGGTCCAGTCTAACTCACTCCGGTCTATCTCAGTCTGGTCGAACTCACTCCGGTCTATCTCAGTCCTGTCTATCTCACTCTGGTCTATCTCGGTCCGGTCTATCTCAGTCCAGTCTATCTCAGTCCAGTCTATCTCAGTCCAGTCAAACTCACTCAGATCTATCTCAGTCCAGTCTAACTCACTCCGATCTATCTCATTCCGGTCTATTTCACTCCGACGGAACTCACTACGGTCTATCTCACTCCGGTCTATCTCACTCCGTCTAATTCACTCCGGTCTATCTCACTCCAGTCTAAATCACTCCGGTCTATCTCACTCCGGTCTATCTCACTCCAGTCTATCTCAGTCCAGTCAAACTCACTCTGGTCTATCTCGGTCCGGTCTATCTCAGTCTGGTCCATCTCACTCCGATCTATCTCAGTCCAGTCTAACTCACTCTGGTGTATCTCGGTCCGGTCTATCTCAGTCTGGTCTAACTCACTCCGATCTATCTCACTCCGATCTATCTCACTCCGGTCTATCTCAGTCTGGTCGAACTCACTCTGGTCTATCTCGGTCCGGTCAATCTCAGTCTGGTCTAACTCACTCCGATCTATCTCACTCCAGTCTATCTCAGTCGAGTTTATCTCAGTCTGGTCTAACTCACTCCGATCTATCTCACTCCGGTCTATCTCAATCCAGTTTATCTCAGTCTGGTCTAACTCACTCCGGTCCATCTCACTCCGATCTATCTCAGTCCAGTCTAACTCACTCCGGTCTATCTTGGTCCGGTCTATCTCAGTCCAGTCTATCTCAGTCCAGTCTAACTCACTCCAGTCAATCTCAGTCAGGTCTAACTCACTCCGGTCCATCTCAGTCTGGTCTAACTCACTCCAGTCTATCTCAGTCTGGTCTAACTCACTCCGGTCTGTCTCATTGCAGTCTATCTCACTCCGGTCTATCTCAGTCCGGTCTAACTCACTCCGGTCTATCTCAGTCCGGTCTAACTCACACCGGTCTATCTCACTCCGGTCTATCTCAGTCCGGTGTATCTCACTCCGGTCTATCTCACTCCGGTCTATCTCACTCCGGTCTATCTCACTCCGATCTATCTCAGTCCGGTCTATCTCAGTCCGGTCTAACTCACTCTGATCTATTTCATTTCGGTCTATCTCACTCCGGTGTATCTCACTCCGGTGTATCTCAGTCCGGTCTATCTCACTCCGGTCTATCTCACTCCAATCAATCTCACTCCCGTCTATCTCACTCCGGTCTATCTCACTCTGATCAATCTCACTCCAGGCTATCTCACTCTGGTCAATCTCAGTCCAGTTTATCTCAGTCCAGTTTATCTCAGTCTGGTCTAACTCCGGTCTATCTCAGTCCAGTCTAACTCACTCTGGTCTATCTTGGTCCGGTCTATCTCATTCTGGTCTAACTCACTCCGATCTATCTCACTCCGGTCTATCTCAGTCCAGTTCATCTCAGTCTGGTCTAACTCACTCCGATCTATTTCACTCCGGTCTATTTCAGTCCAGTTTATCTCAGTCTGGTCTAACTCACTCCGATCTATCTCACTCCGATCTATCTCAGTCCAGTCGAACTCACTCCGGTCTATCTCGGTCCGGTCTATCTCAGTCCAATCTATCTCAGTCCAGTCTATCTCAGTCCAGTCTAACTCACTCAGGTCTATCTCAGTCCAGTCTAACTCACTCCGGTCTATCTCAGTCTGGTCTAACTCACTCCGGTCTATGTCACTCTGGTCTAACTCACTCCGGTCTATTTCAGTCTGGTCTAACTCACTCCGGTCTATCTCAGTCCAGTCTAACTCATTCTGGTCTATCTCGGTCCGGTCTATCTCATTCTGGTCGAACACACTCTGATCTATCTCACTCTGGTCTATCTCAGTCCAGTCTAACTCACTCCAGTCTATCTCAGTCCAGTCAAACTCACTCTGGTCTATCTCGGTCCGGTCTATCTCAGTCTGGTCCATCTCACTCCGATCTATCTCAGTCCAGTCTAACTCACTCCAGTCTATCTCAGTCGAGTTTATCTCAGTCTGGTCTAACTCACTCCGATCTATCTCACTCCGGTCTATCTCAATCCAGTTTATCTCAGTCTGGTCTAACTCACTCCGGTCCATCTCACTCCGATCTATCTCAGTCCAGTCTAACTCACTCCGGTCTATCTTGGTCCGGTCTATCTCAGTCCAGTCTATCTCAGTCCAGTCTAACTCACTCAGGTCTATCTCAGTCCAGTCTAACTCACTCCAGTCTATCTCAGTCTGGTCGAACTCATTCCGGTCTATCTCAGTCCTGTCTATCTCACTCTGGTCTATCTCGGTCCGGTCTATCTCAGTCCAGTCTATCTCAGTCCAGTCTATCTCAGTCCAGTCAAACTCACTCAGGTCTATCTCAGTCCAGTCTAACTCACTCTGGTCTATCTCACTCCGATCTATCTCACTCCGATCTATCTCACTCCGGTCTATCTCAGTCTGGTCGAACTCACTCTGGTCTATCTCGGTCCGGTCTATCTCAGTCTGGTCTAACTCACTCCGATCTATCTCACTCCGGTCTATCTCAGTCCAGTTAATCTCAGTCTGGTCGAACTCACTCCGATCTATCTCACTCCGGTCTATCTCAATCCAGTTTATCTCAGTCTGGTCTAACTCACTCCGGTCCATCTCACTCCGATCTATCTCAGTCCAGTCGAATTCACTCCGGTCTATCTTGGTCCGGTCTATCTCAGTCCAGTCTATCTCAGTCCAGTCTAACTCACTCCGGTCTATCTCAGTCTGTTCAAACTCACTCTGGTCTATCTCGGTCCGGTCTATCTCAGTCTGGTCTAACTCACTCCGATCTATCTCACTCCGGTCTATCTCAGTCCAGTTTATCTCAGTCTGGTCTAACTCACTCTGATCTATCTCACTCCGGTCTATCTCACTCCGGTCTATCTCAGTCCAGTTTATCTCAGTCTGGTCTAACTCATTCTGGTCTATTTCAGTCTGGTCTAACTCACTCCGGTCTATCTTGGTCCGGTCTATCTCAGTCCAGTCTATCTCAGTCCAGTCTAACTCACTCCGGTCAATCTCAGTCTGGTCTAACTCACTCCGGTCCATCTCAGTCTGGTCTAACTCACTCCAGGCTATCTCAGTCTGGTCTAACTCACTCCGGTCTATCTCATTCCAGTCTATCTCACTCCAGTCTATCTCGGTCCGGTCTATCTCACTCCGGTCTATCTCTCTCCGGTCTATCTCACTCCGGTCCATCTCAGTCTGGTCTAACTCACTCCGTTCTATCTCAGTCTGGTCAAACTTACTCCGGTCTATCTCAGTCCAGTCTATCTCACTCCGGTCTATCTCGGTCCGGTCTATCTCACTCCGATCTATCTCGGTCCGGTCTATCTCACTCCGGTCTATCTCAGTCCGGTCGAACTCACTCCGGTCCATCTCAGTCCAGTCTAACTCACTCCGATCTATCTCAGTCCAGTCTAACTCACTCTGGTCTATCTCAGTCCAGTCTAACTTATTCTGGTCTATCTCGGTCCAGGCTAACTCACTCAGGTCTATCTCAGTCTGGTCGAACTCACTCCGATCTATCTCACTCCGGTCTATCTCAGTCCAGTCTAACTCACTCCGGTCTATCTCAGTCCAGTCCAACTCACTCCGGTCTATCTCAGTCCAGTCTAACTCACACCAATCTATCTCACTCCGGTCTATCTCACTCCGGTCTATCTTACTCCGGTCTAACTCACTCCGGTCTATCTCACTCCGGTCTATCTCACTCCGGTCTATCTCACTCCGGTCTAACTCACTCTGCTCTATCTCAGTCTAGTCTAACTCAGTCCGGTCTATCTCACTCCAATCTATCTCACTCCAGTCTATCTCACTCCGGTATATCTCGGTCCACTCTATCTCACTCCAGTCTATCTCAGTCCAGTCTATCTCACTCCAATCTATCTCTCTCAGGTCTATCTCAGTCCGGTCTATCTCACTCCGTTCTATCTCACTCAGGTCTAACTCACCAAGGTCTAAATCACTCCTGTCTATCTCACTCTGGTCTAACTCACTCCGGTCTATCTCACTCCGATCTAAATCACTCCTGTGTTTCTCACTCCGATCTATCTCAATCCGGTCTATCTCACTGCGACGGAACTCACTACGGTCTATCTCACTCCGGTCTATCTCACTCCATCTAATTCACTCCGGTCTATCTCACTCCATCTAATTCACTCCGGTCTATCTCACTCCATCTAATTCACTCCGGTCTATCTCACTCCAGTCTAAATCACTCCGGTCTATCTCACTCCGGTCTATCTCACTCCGGTCAAACTCACTCCGGTCAAACTCACTCCAATTAATCTCACTCCGGTCTATCTCACTCCGGTCTATCTCACTCCGGTCTATCTCACTCCAATCTATCTCACTCCGGTCTAACTCACTCCGGTCTATCTCAGTCCAGTCGAACTCAATCTGGTCTATCTCGTTCCAGTCTAACTCACTCCGGTCTATCTAAGTCTGGTCTAACTCACTCCGGTCTATCTCAGTCTGGTCTAACTCTCTCCGGTCGATCTCAGTCCAGTCTAACTCATTCTGGTCTATCTCGGTCCAGTCTAACTCACTCCAGTCTATCTCAGTCTGGTCGAACTAACTCCAGTCTATCTCAGTCCTGTCTATCTCACTCTGGTCTATCTCGGTCCGGTCTATCTCAGTCCAGTCTATCTCAGTCCAGTCTATCTCAGTCCAGTCAAACTCACTCAGGTCTATCTCAGTCCAGTCTAACTCACTCCGGTCTATCTCAGTCCGATCTATCTCACTCCGATCTATCTCACTCCGGTCTATCTCAGTCTGGTCTAACTCACTCCGAACTATCTCATTCTGGTCAAACTCACTCCGGTCTATCTCAGTCTGGTCTAACTCACTCCGGTCTATTTCAGTCTGGTATAACTCACTCCGGTCTATCTCAGTCTGCTCTATCTCAGTCCAGTCTAACTCATTCTGGTCTATCTCGGTCCGGTCTATCTCATTCTGGTCGAACTCACTCTGATCTATCTCACTCTGGTCTATCTCAGTCCAGTCTAACTCACTCCAGTCTATCTCAGTCCAGTCAAACTCACTCTGGTCTATCTCGGTCCGGTCTATCTCAGTCTGGTCCATCTCACTCCGATCTATCTCAGTCCAGTCTAACTCACTCTGGTGTATCTCGGTCCGGTCTATCTCAGTCTGGTCTAACTCACTCCGATCTATCTCACTCCGATCTATCTCACTCCGGTCTATCTCAGTCTGGTCGAACTCACTCTGGTCTATCTCGGTCCGGTCTATCTCAGTCTGGTCTAACTCACTCCGATCTATCTCACTCCAGTCTATCTCAGTCGAGTTTATCTCAGTCTGGTCTAACTCACTCCGATCTATCTCACTCCGGTCTATCTCAATCCAGTTTATCTCAGTCTGGTCTAACTCACTCCGGTCCATCTCACTCCGATCTATCTCAGTCCAGTCTAACTCACTCCGGTCTATCTTGGTCCGGTCTATCTCAGTCCAGTCTATCTCAGTCCAGTCTAACTCACTCAGGTCTATCTCAGTCCAGTCTAACTCACTCCAGTCTATCTCAGTCTGGTCGAACTCACTCCGGTCTATCTCAGTCCTGTCTATCTCACTCTGGTCTATCTCAGTCCGGTCTATCTCAGTCCAGTCTATCTCAGTCCAGTCTATCTCAGTCCAGTCAAACTCACTCAGGTCTATCTCAGTCCAGTCTAACTCACTCTGGTCTATCTCACTCCGATCTATCTCACTCCGATCTATCTCACTCCGGTCTATCTCAGTCTGGTCGAACTCACTCTGGTCTATCTCGGTCCGGTCTATCTCAGTCTGGTCTAACTCACTCCGATCTATCTCACTCCGGTCTATCTCAGTCCAGTTTATCTCAGTCTGGTCGAACTCACTCCGATCTATCTCACTCCGGTCTATCTCAATCCAGTTTATCTCAGTCTGGTCTAACTCACTCCGGTCCATCTCACTCCGATCTATCTCAGTCCAGTCGAATTCACTCCGGTCTATCTTGGTCCGGTCTATCTCAGTCCAGTCTATCTCAGTCCAGTCTAACTCACTCAGGTCTATCTCAGTCCAGTCTAACTCACTCCGGTCTATCTCAGTCTGGTCTAACTCCCTCTGGTCTATCTCGGTCCGGTCTATCTCATTCTGGTCTAACTCACTCCGATATATCTCACTCCGGTCTATCTCAGTCCAGTTTATCTCAGTCTGGTCTAACTCACTCCGATCTATCTCACTCCGGTCTATCTCTCTCCGGTCTATCTCAGTCCAGTTTATCTCAGTCTGGTCTAACTCACTCCGGTCTATTTCAGTCTGGTCTAACTCACTCCGGTCTATCTTGGTCCGGTCTATCTCAGTTCAGTCTATCTCAGTCCAGTCTAACTCACTCCGGTCAATCTCAGTCAGGTCTAACTCACTCCTGTCCATCTCAGTCTGGTCTAACTCACTCCAGTCTATCTCAGTCTGGTCTAACTCACTCCGGTCTGTCTCATTCCAGTCTATCTCACTCCGGTCTATCTCGGTCCGGTCTATCTCACTCCGGTCTATCTCGGTCCGGTCTATCTCACTCCGGTCCATCTGAGCCTGGTCTAACTTACTCCGTTCTATCTCAGTCTGGTCAAACTTACTCCTGTCTATCTCAGTCCAGTCGAACTCACTCCGGTCTACTTTGGTCCGGTCTATCTCAGTCCAGTCTATCTCAGTCCAGTCTAACTTACTCAGGTCTATCTTAGTCCAGTCTAACTCACTCCGGTCTATCTCAGTCTGGTCTAACTCCCTCAGGTCTATCTCGGTCCGGTCTATCTCAGTCTGGTCTAACTCACTCCGATCTATCTCACTCTGGTCTATCTCAGTCCAGTTTATCTCAGTCTGGTCTAACTCACTCCGGTCTATTTCAGTCTGGTCTAACTCACTCCGGTCTATCTTGGTCCGGTCTATCTCAGTCCAGTCTATCTCAGTCCAGTCTAACTCACTCCGGTCAATCTCAGTCTGGTCTAACTCACTCCGGTCCATCTCAGTCTGGTCTAACTCACTCCAGTCTATCTCAGTCTGGTCTAACTCACTCCGGTCTGTCTCATTCCAGTCTATCTCACTCCGGTCTATCTCGGTCCGGTCTATCTCACTCCGGTCTATCTCGGTCCGGTCTATCTCACTCCGGTCCATCTCAGTCTGGTCTAACTCACTCCGTTCTATCTCAGTCTGGTCAAACTTACTCCTGTCTATCTCAGTCCAGTCTATCTCACTCCGGTCTATCTCGGTCCGGTCTATCTCACTCCGATCTATCTCGGTCCGGTCTATCTCACTCCGGTCTATCTCAGTCCGGTCGAACTCACTCCGATCTATCTCGGTCCGATCTATCTCACTCCGGTCTCTCTCAGTCCTGTCTAACTCACTCCGGTCTATCTCAGTCCAGTCCAACTCACTCCGGTCTATCTCAGTCCAATCTAACTCACTCCAATCTATCTCACTCCGGTCTATCTCACTCCGGTCTATCTTACTCCGGTGTAACTCACTCCAGTCTATCTCACTCCGGTCTATCTCACTCCGGTCTATCTCGGTCCGGTCTATCTCACTCCGGTCTATCTCGGTCCGGTCTATCTCACTCCGGTCCATCTGAGCCTGGTCTAACTTACTCCGTTCTATCTCAGTCTGGTCAAACTTACTCCTGTCTATCTCAGTCCAGTCGAACTCACTCCGGTCTACTTTGGTCCGGTCTATCTCAGTCCAGTCTATCTCAGTCCAGTCTAACTTACTCAGGTCTATCTTAGTCCAGTCTAACTCACTCCGGTCTATCTCAGTCTGGTCTAACTCCCTCAGGTCTATCTCGGTCCGGTCTATCTCAGTCTGGTCTAACTCACTCCGATCTATCTCACTCTGGTCTATCTCAGTCCAGTTTATCTCAGTCTGGTCTAACTCACTCCGATCTATCTCACTCCGGTCTATCTCTCTCCGGTCTATCTCAGTCCAGTTTATCTCAGTCTGGTCTAACTCACTCCGGTCTATTTCAGTCTGGTCTAACTCACTCCGGTCTATCTTGGTCCGGTCTATCTCAGTCCAGTCTATCTCAGTCCAGTCTAACTCACTCCGGTCAATCTCAGTCTGGTCTAACTCACTCCGGTCCATCTCAGTCTGGTCTAACTCACTCCAGTCTATCTCAGTCTGGTCTAACTCACTCCGGTCTGTCTCATTCCAGTCTATCTCACTCCGGTCTATCTCGGTCCGGTCTATCTCACTCCGGTCTATCTCGGTCCGGTCTATCTCACTCCGGTCCATCTCAGTCTGGTCTAACTCACTCCGTTCTATCTCAGTCTGGTCAAACTTACTCCTGTCTATCTCAGTCCAGTCTATCTCACTCCGGTCTATCTCGGTCCGGTCTATCTCACTCCGATCTATCTCGGTCCGGTCTATCTCACTCCGGTCTATCTCAGTCCGGTCGAACTCACTCCGATCTATCTCGGTCCGATCTATCTCACTCCGGTCTCTCTCAGTCCTGTCTAACTCACTCCGGTCTATCTCAGTCCAGTCCAACTCACTCCGGTCTATCTCAGTCCAATCTAACTCACTCCAATCTATCTCACTCCGGTCTATCTCACTCCGGTCTATCTTACTCCGGTGTAACTCACTCCAGTCTATCTCACTCCGGTCTATCTCACTCCGGTCTATCTCACTCCGGTCTAACTCACTCTGCTCTATCTCAATCTGGTCTAACTCAGTCTGGTCTATCTCACTCCAATCTATCTCACTCCAGTCTATCTCACTCAGGTCTATCTCGGTCCACTCTATCTCACTCCAGTCTATCTCAGTCCAGTCTATCTCACTCCAATCTATCTCTCTCAGGTCTATCTCAGTCCGGTCTATCTCACTCCGGTCTATCTCACTCAGGTCTAACTCACCAAGGTCTAAATCACTCCTGTCTATCTCACTCCGGTCTAACTCACTCCGGTCAATCTCACTCTGATCTAAATCACTCCTGTGTATCTCACTCCGATCTATCTCAGTCCGGTCTATTTCACTCCGACGGAACTCACTACGGTCTATCTCACTCCGGTCTATCTCACTCCGTCTAATTCACTCCGGTCTATCTCACTCCAGTCTAAATCACTCCGGTCTATCTCACTCCGGTCTATCTCACTCCGGTCTATCTCACTCCGGTCAAACTCACTCCGGTCAAACTCACTCCAATTAATCTCACTCCGGTCTATCTCACTCCGGTCTATCTCACTCCGGTCTATCTCACTCCAATCTATCTCACTCTGGTCTAACTCACTCCGGTCTATCTCAGTCCAGTCGAAGTCAATCTGGTCTATCTCGGTCCGGTCCATCTCAGTCTGGTCTAACTCACTCCGGTCTATCTCAGTCTGGTCTAACTCTCTCCAGTCGATCTCAGTCCAGTCTAACTCATTTTGGTCTATCTCGGTCCAGTCTAACTCACTCCGGTCTATCTCAGTCTGGTCGAACTCACTCCGGTCTATCTCAGTCCTGTCTATCTCACTCTGGTCTATCTCGGTCCGGTCTATCTCAGTCCAGTCTATCTCAGTCCAGTCTATCTCAGTCCAGTCAAACTCACTCAGATCTATCTCAGTCCAGTCTAACTCACTCCGGTCTATCTCATTCCGGTCTAACTCACTCCGATCTAACTCACTCCGGTCTATCTCAGTCCGGACTAACTTACTCCGGTCCAACTCACGCCAGTCTATCTCAGTCCGGTCTAACTCACTCCGGTCTATCTCAGTCCGGTCTAACTCACACCGGTCTATCTCACTCCGGTCTATCTCAGTCCGGTGTATCTCACTCCGGTCTATCTCACTCCGGTCTATCTCACTCCGGTCTATCTCACTCCGATCTATCTCAGTCCGGTCTATCTCAGTCCGGTCTAACTCACTCTGATCTATTTCATTTCGGTCTATCTCACTCCGGTGTATCTCACTCCGGTGTATCTCAGTCCGGTCTATCTCACTCCGGTCTATCTCACTCCAATCAATCTCACTCCCGTCTATCTCACTCCGGTCTATCTCACTCTGATCAATCTCACTCCAGGCTATCTCACTCCGATCTATCTCACTCCAGTCTATCTCAGTCGAGTTTATCTCAGTCTGGTCTAACTCACTCCGATCTATCTCACTCCGGTCTATCTCAATCCAGTTTATCTCAGTCTGGTCTAACTCACTCCGGTCCATCTCACTCCGATCTATCTCAGTCCAGTCTAACTCACTCCGGTCTATCTTGGTCCGGTCTATCTCAGTCCAGTCTATCTCAGTCCAGTCTAACTCACTCAGGTCTATCTCAGTCCAGTCTAACTCACTCCAGTCTATCTCAGTCTGGTCGAACTCACTCCGGTCTATCTCAGTCCTGTCTATCTCACTCTGGTCTATCTCAGTCCGGTCTATCTCAGTCCAGTCTATCTCAGTCCAGTCTATCTCAGTCCAGTCAAACTCACTCAGGTCTATCTCAGTCCAGTCTAACTCACTCTGGTCTATCTCACTCCGATCTATCTCACTCCGATCTATCTCACTCCGGTCTATCTCAGTCTGGTCGAACTCACTCTGGTCTATCTCGGTCCGGTCTATCTCAGTCTGGTCTAACTCACTCCGATCTATCTCACTCCGGTCTATCTCAGTCCAGTTTATCTCAGTCTGGTCGAACTCACTCCGATCTATCTCACTCCGGTCTATCTCAATCCAGTTTATCTCAGTCTGGTCTAACTCACTCCGGTCCATCTCACTCCGATCTATCTCAGTCCAGTCGAATTCACTCCGGTCTATCTTGGTCCGGTCTATCTCAGTCCAGTCTATCTCAGTCCAGTCTAACTCACTCAGGTCTATCTCAGTCCAGTCTAACTCACTCCGGTCTATCTCAGTCTGGTCTAACTCCCTCTGGTCTATCTCGGTCCGGTCTATCTCATTCTGGTCTAACTCACTCCGATATATCTCACTCCGGTCTATCTCAGTCCAGTTTATCTCAGTCTGGTCTAACTCACTCCGATCTATCTCACTCCGGTCTATCTCTCTCCGGTCTATCTCAGTCCAGTTTATCTCAGTCTGGTCTAACTCACTCCGGTCTATTTCAGTCTGGTCTAACTCACTCCGGTCTATCTTGGTCCGGTCTATCTCAGTTCAGTCTATCTCAGTCCAGTCTAACTCACTCCGGTCAATCTCAGTCAGGTCTAACTCACTCCTGTCCATCTCAGTCTGGTCTAACTCACTCCAGTCTATCTCAGTCTGGTCTAACTCACTCCGGTCTGTCTCATTCCAGTCTATCTCACTCCGGTCTATCTCGGTCCGGTCTATCTCACTCCGGTCTATCTCGGTCCGGTCTATCTCACTCCGGTCCATCTGAGCCTGGTCTAACTTACTCCGTTCTATCTCAGTCTGGTCAAACTTACTCCTGTCTATCTCAGTCCAGTCGAACTCACTCCGGTCTACTTTGGTCCGGTCTATCTCAGTCCAGTCTATCTCAGTCCAGTCTAACTTACTCAGGTCTATCTTAGTCCAGTCTAACTCACTCCGGTCTATCTCAGTCTGGTCTAACTCCCTCAGGTCTATCTCGGTCCGGTCTATCTCAGTCTGGTCTAACTCACTCCGATCTATCTCACTCTGGTCTATCTCAGTCCAGTTTATCTCAGTCTGGTCTAACTCACTCCGGTCTATTTCAGTCTGGTCTAACTCACTCCGGTCTATCTTGGTCCGGTCTATCTCAGTCCAGTCTATCTCAGTCCAGTCTAACTCACTCCGGTCAATCTCAGTCTGGTCTAACTCACTCCGGTCCATCTCAGTCTGGTCTAACTCACTCCAGTCTATCTCAGTCTGGTCTAACTCACTCCGGTCTGTCTCATTCCAGTCTATCTCACTCCGGTCTATCTCGGTCCGGTCTATCTCACTCCGGTCTATCTCGGTCCGGTCTATCTCACTCCGGTCCATCTCAGTCTGGTCTAACTCACTCCGTTCTATCTCAGTCTGGTCAAACTTACTCCTGTCTATCTCAGTCCAGTCTATCTCACTCCGGTCTATCTCGGTCCGGTCTATCTCACTCCGATCTATCTCGGTCCGGTCTATCTCACTCCGGTCTATCTCAGTCCGGTCGAACTCACTCCGATCTATCTCGGTCCGATCTATCTCACTCCGGTCTCTCTCAGTCCTGTCTAACTCACTCCGGTCTATCTCAGTCCAGTCCAACTCACTCCGGTCTATCTCAGTCCAATCTAACTCACTCCAATCTATCTCACTCCGGTCTATCTCACTCCGGTCTATCTTACTCCGGTGTAACTCACTCCAGTCTATCTCACTCCGGTCTATCTCACTCCGGTCTATCTCGGTCCGGTCTATCTCACTCCGGTCTATCTCGGTCCGGTCTATCTCACTCCGGTCCATCTGAGCCTGGTCTAACTTACTCCGTTCTATCTCAGTCTGGTCAAACTTACTCCTGTCTATCTCAGTCCAGTCGAACTCACTCCGGTCTACTTTGGTCCGGTCTATCTCAGTCCAGTCTATCTCAGTCCAGTCTAACTTACTCAGGTCTATCTTAGTCCAGTCTAACTCACTCCGGTCTATCTCAGTCTGGTCTAACTCCCTCAGGTCTATCTCGGTCCGGTCTATCTCAGTCTGGTCTAACTCACTCCGATCTATCTCACTCTGGTCTATCTCAGTCCAGTTTATCTCAGTCTGGTCTAACTCACTCCGATCTATCTCACTCCGGTCTATCTCTCTCCGGTCTATCTCAGTCCAGTTTATCTCAGTCTGGTCTAACTCACTCCGGTCTATTTCAGTCTGGTCTAACTCACTCCGGTCTATCTTGGTCCGGTCTATCTCAGTCCAGTCTATCTCAGTCCAGTCTAACTCACTCCGGTCAATCTCAGTCTGGTCTAACTCACTCCGGTCCATCTCAGTCTGGTCTAACTCACTCCAGTCTATCTCAGTCTGGTCTAACTCACTCCGGTCTGTCTCATTCCAGTCTATCTCACTCCGGTCTATCTCGGTCCGGTCTATCTCACTCCGGTCTATCTCGGTCCGGTCTATCTCACTCCGGTCCATCTCAGTCTGGTCTAACTCACTCCGTTCTATCTCAGTCTGGTCAAACTTACTCCTGTCTATCTCAGTCCAGTCTATCTCACTCCGGTCTATCTCGGTCCGGTCTATCTCACTCCGATCTATCTCGGTCCGGTCTATCTCACTCCGGTCTATCTCAGTCCGGTCGAACTCACTCCGATCTATCTCGGTCCGATCTATCTCACTCCGGTCTCTCTCAGTCCTGTCTAACTCACTCCGGTCTATCTCAGTCCAGTCCAACTCACTCCGGTCTATCTCAGTCCAATCTAACTCACTCCAATCTATCTCACTCCGGTCTATCTCACTCCGGTCTATCTTACTCCGGTGTAACTCACTCCAGTCTATCTCACTCCGGTCTATCTCACTCCGGTCTATCTCACTCCGGTCTAACTCACTCTGCTCTATCTCAATCTGGTCTAACTCAGTCTGGTCTATCTCACTCCAATCTATCTCACTCCAGTCTATCTCACTCAGGTCTATCTCGGTCCACTCTATCTCACTCCAGTCTATCTCAGTCCAGTCTATCTCACTCCAATCTATCTCTCTCAGGTCTATCTCAGTCCGGTCTATCTCACTCCGGTCTATCTCACTCAGGTCTAACTCACCAAGGTCTAAATCACTCCTGTCTATCTCACTCCGGTCTAACTCACTCCGGTCAATCTCACTCTGATCTAAATCACTCCTGTGTATCTCACTCCGATCTATCTCAGTCCGGTCTATTTCACTCCGACGGAACTCACTACGGTCTATCTCACTCCGGTCTATCTCACTCCGTCTAATTCACTCCGGTCTATCTCACTCCAGTCTAAATCACTCCGGTCTATCTCACTCCGGTCTATCTCACTCCGGTCTATCTCACTCCGGTCAAACTCACTCCGGTCAAACTCACTCCAATTAATCTCACTCCGGTCTATCTCACTCCGGTCTATCTCACTCCGGTCTATCTCACTCCAATCTATCTCACTCTGGTCTAACTCACTCCGGTCTATCTCAGTCCAGTCGAAGTCAATCTGGTCTATCTCGGTCCGGTCCATCTCAGTCTGGTCTAACTCACTCCGGTCTATCTCAGTCTGGTCTAACTCTCTCCAGTCGATCTCAGTCCAGTCTAACTCATTTTGGTCTATCTCGGTCCAGTCTAACTCACTCCGGTCTATCTCAGTCTGGTCGAACTCACTCCGGTCTATCTCAGTCCTGTCTATCTCACTCTGGTCTATCTCGGTCCGGTCTATCTCAGTCCAGTCTATCTCAGTCCAGTCTATCTCAGTCCAGTCAAACTCACTCAGATCTATCTCAGTCCAGTCTAACTCACTCCGGTCTATCTCATTCCGGTCTAACTCACTCCGATCTAACTTACTCCGGTCTATCTCAGTCCGGACTAACTTACTCCGGTCCAACTCACGCCAGTCTATCTCAGTCCGGTCTAACTCACTCCGGTCTATCTCAGTCCGGTCTAACTCACACCGGTCTATCTCACTCCGGTCTATCTCAGTCCGGTGTATCTCACTCCGGTCTATCTCACTCCGGTCTATCTCACTCCGGTCTATCTCACTCCGATCTATCTCAGTCCGGTCTATCTCAGTCCGGTCTAACTCACTCTGATCTATTTCATTTCGGTCTATCTCACTCCGGTGTATCTCACTCCGGTGTATCTCAGTCCGGTCTATCTCACTCCGGTCTATCTCACTCCAATCAATCTCACTCCCGTCTATCTCACTCCGGTCTATCTCACTCTGATCAATCTCACTCCAGGCTATCTCACTCTGGTCAATCTCAGTCCAGTTTATCTCAGTCCAGTTTATCTCAGTCTGGTCTAACTCCGGTCTATCTCAGTCCAGTCTAACTCACTCTGGTCTATCTTGGTCCGGTCTATCTCAGTCTGGTCTAACTCACTCCGATCTATCTCACTCCGGTCTATCTCAGTCCAGTTCATCTCAGTCTGGTCTAACTCACTCCGATCTATTTCACTCCGGTCTATTTCAGTCCAGTTTATCTCAGTCTGGTCTAACTCACTCCGATCTATCTCACTCCGATCTATCTCAGTCCAGTCGAACTCACTCCGGTCTATCTCGGTCCGGTCTATCTCAGTCCAATCTATCTCAGTCCAGTCTATCTCAGTCCAGTCTAACTCACTCAGGTCTATCTCAGTCCAGTCTAACTCACTCCGGTCTATCTCAGTCTGGTCTAACTCACTCCGGTCTATGTCACTCTGGTCTAACTCACTCCGGTCTATTTCAGTCTGGTCTAACTCACTCCGGTCTATCTCAGTCCAGTCTAACTCATTCTGGTCTATCTCGGTCCGGTCTATCTCATTCTGGTCGAACACACTCTGATCTATCTCACTCTGGTCTATCTCAGTCCAGTCTAACTCACTCCAGTCTATCTCAGTCCAGTCAAACTCACTCTGGTCTATCTCGGTCCGGTCTATCTCAGTCTGGTCCATCTCACTCCGATCTATCTCAGTCCAGTCTAACTCACTCTGGTGTATCTCGGTCCGGTCTATCTCAGTCTGGTCTAACTCAATCCGATCTATCTCACTCCGATCTATCTCACTCCAGTCTATCTCAGTCGAGTTTATCTCAGTCTGGTCTAACTCACTCCGATCTATCTCACTCCGGTCTATCTCAATCCAGTTTATCTCAGTCTGGTCTAACTCACTCCGGTCCATCTCACTCCGATCTATCTCAGTCCAGTCTAACTCACTCCGGTCTATCTTGGTCCGGTCTATCTCAGTCCAGTCTATCTCAGTCCAGTCTAACTCACTCAGGTCTATCTCAGTCCAGTCTAACTCACTCCAGTCTATCTCAGTCTGGTCGAACTCATTCCGGTCTATCTCAGTCCTGTCTATCTCACTCTGGTCTATCTCGGTCCGGTCTATCTCAGTCCAGTCTATCTCAGTCCAGTCTATCTCAGTCCAGTCAAACTCACTCAGGTCTATCTCAGTCCAGTCTAACTCACTCTGGTCTATCTCACTCCGATCTATCTCACTCCGATCTATCTCACTCCGGTCTATCTCAGTCTGGTCGAACTCACTCTGGTCTATCTCGGTCCGGTCTATCTCAGTCTGGTCTAACTCACTCCGATCTATCTCACTCCGGTCTATCTCAGTCCAGTTAATCTCAGTCTGGTCGAACTCACTCCGATCTATCTCACTCCGGTCTATCTCAATCCAGTTTATCTCAGTCTGGTCTAACTCACTCCGGTCCATCTCACTCCGATCTATCTCAGTCCAGTCGAATTCACTCCGGTCTATCTTGGTCCGGTCTATCTCAGTCCAGTCTATCTCAGTCCAGTCTAACTCACTCAGGTCTATCTCAGTCCAGTCTAACTCACTCCGGTCTATCTCAGTCTGGTCTAAATCCCTCTGGTCTATCTCGGTCCGGTCTATCTCATTCTGGTCTAACTCACTCCGATATATCTCACTCCGGTCTATCTCAGTCCAGTTTATCTCAGTCTGGTCTAACTCACTCCGATCTATCTCACTCCGGTCTATCTCTCTCCGGTCTATCTCAGTCCAGTTTATCTCAGTCTGGTCTAACTCACTCCGGTTTATTTCAGTCTGGTCTAACTCACTCCGGTCTATCTTGGTCCGGTCTATCTCAGTCCAGTCTATCTCAGTCCAGTCTAACTCACTCCAGTCAATCTCAGTCAGGTCTAACTCACTCCGGTCCATCTCAGTCTGGTCTAACTCACTCCAGTCTATCTCAGTCTGGTCTAACTCACTCCGGTCTGTCTCATTGCAGTCTATCTCACTCCGGTCTATCTCGGTCCGGTCTATCTCACTCCGGTCTATCTCGGTCCGGTCTATCTCACTCCGGTCCATCTGAGTCTGGTCTAACTCACGCCGTTCTATCTCAGTCTGGTCAAACTTACTCCTGTCTATCTCAGTCCAGTCGAACTCACTCCGGTCTATTTTGGTCCGGTCTATCTCAGTCCAGTCTATCTCAGTCCAGTCTAACTCACTCAGGTCTATCTTAGTCCAGTCTAACTCACTCCGGTCTATCTCAGTCTGGTCTAACTCCCTCAGGTCTATCTCGGTCCGGTCTATCTCAGTCTGGTCTAACTCACTCCGATCTATCTCACTCTGGTCTATCTCAGTCCAGTTTATCTCAATCTGGTCTAACTCACTCCGATCTATCTCACTCCGGTCTATCTCTCTCCGGTCTATCTCAGTCCAGTTTATCTCAGTCTGGTCTAACTCACTCCGGTCTATTTCAGTCTGGTCTAACTCACTCCGGTCTATCTTGGTCCGGTCTATCTCAGTCCAGTCTATCTCAGTCCAGTCTAACTCACTCCGGTCAATCTCAGTCTGGTCTAACTCACTCCGGTCCATCTCAGTCTGGTCTAACTCACTCCAGTCTATCTCAGTCTGGTCTAACTCACTCCGGTCTGTCTCATTCCAGTCTATCTCACTCCGGTCTATCTCGGTCCGGTCTATCTCACTCCGGTCTATCTCACTCCGGTCTATCTCACTCCGGTCCATCTCAGTCTGGTCTAACTCACTCCGTTCTATCTCAGTCTGGTCAAACTTACTCCTGTCTATCTCAGTCCAGTCTATCTCACTCCGGTCTATCTCGGTCCGGTCTATCTCACTCCGATCTATCTCGGTCCGGTCTATCTCACTCCGGTCTATCTCAGTCCGGTCGAACTCACTCCGGTCCATCTCAGTCCAGTCTAACTCACTCCGGTCTATCTCAGTCTAGTCTAACTCACTCAGGTCTATCTCAGTCTGGTCGAACTCACTCCGATCTATCTCACTCCGGTCTATCTCAGTCCTGTCTAACTCACTCCGGTCTATCTCAGTCCAGTCCAACTCACTCCGGTCTATCTCAGTCCAGTCTAACTCACTCCAATCTATCTCACTCCGGTCTATCTCACTCCGGTCTATCTTACTCCGGTGTAACTCACTCCAGTCTATCTCACTCTGGTCTATCTCACTCCGGTCTATCTCACTCCGGTCTAACTCACTCTGCTCTATCTCAATCTGGTCTAACTCAGTCTGGTCTATCTCACTCCAATCTATCTCACTCCAGTCTATCTCACTCCGGTCTAGCTCGGTCCACTCTATCTCACTCCAGTCTATCTCAGTCCAGTCTATCTCACTCCAATCTATCTCTCTCAGGTCTATCTCAGTCCGGTCTATCTCACTCCGGTCTATCTCACTCAGGTCTAACTCACCAAGGTCTAAATCACTCCTGTCTATCTCACTCCGGTCTAACTCACTCCGGTCTATCTCACTCTGATCTAAATCACTCCTGTGTATCTCACTCCGATCTATCTCATTCCGGTCTATTTCACTCCGACGGAACTCACTATGGTCTATCTCACTCCGGTCTATCTCACTCCGTCTAATTCACTCCGGTCTATCTCACTCCAGTCTAAATCACTCCGGTCTATCTCACTCCGGTCTATCTCACTCCGGTCTATCTCACTCCGGTCAAACTCACTCCGGTCAAACTCACTCCAATTAATCTCACTCCGGTCTATCTCACTCCGGTCTATCTCACTCCGGTCTATCTCACTCCGGTCTATCTCAGTCCAGTTTATCTCAGTCTGGTCTAACTCACTCCGATCTATCTCACTCCGGTCTATCTCTCTCCGGTCTATCTCAGTCCAGTTTATCTCAGTCTGGTCTAACTCACTCCGGTTTATTTCAGTCTGGTCTAACTCACTCCGGTCTATCTTGGTCCGGTCTATCTCAGTCCAGTCTATCTCAGTCCAGTCTAACTCACTCCAGTCAATCTCAGTCAGGTCTAACTCACTCCGGTCCATCTCAGTCTGGTCTAACTCACTCCAGTCTATCTCAGTCTGGTCTAACTCACTCCGGTCTGTCTCATTGCAGTCTATCTCACTCCGGTCTATCTCGGTCCGGTCTATCTCACTCCGGTCTATCTCGGTCCGGTCTATCTCACTCCGGTCCATCTGAGTCTGGTCTAACTCACGCCGTTCTATCTCAGTCTGGTCAAACTTACTCCTGTCTATCTCAGTCCAGTCGAACTCACTCCGGTCTATTTTGGTCCGGTCTATCTCAGTCCAGTCTATCTCAGTCCAGTCTAACTCACTCAGGTCTATCTTAGTCCAGTCTAACTCACTCCGGTCTATCTCAGTCTGGTCTAACTCCCTCAGGTCTATCTCGGTCCGGTCTATCTCAGTCTGGTCTAACTCACTCCGATCTATCTCACTCTGGTCTATCTCAGTCCAGTTTATCTCAATCTGGTCTAACTCACTCCGATCTATCTCACTCCGGTCTATCTCTCTCCGGTCTATCTCAGTCCAGTTTATCTCAGTCTGGTCTAACTCACTCCGGTCTATTTCAGTCTGGTCTAACTCACTCCGGTCTATCTTGGTCCGGTCTATCTCAGTCCAGTCTATCTCAGTCCAGTCTAACTCACTCCGGTCAATCTCAGTCTGGTCTAACTCACTCCGGTCCATCTCAGTCTGGTCTAACTCACTCCAGTCTATCTCAGTCTGGTCTAACTCACTCCGGTCTGTCTCATTCCAGTCTATCTCACTCCGGTCTATCTCGGTCCGGTCTATCTCACTCCGGTCTATCTCACTCCGGTCTATCTCACTCCGGTCCATCTCAGTCTGGTCTAACTCACTCCGTTCTATCTCAGTCTGGTCAAACTTACTCCTGTCTATCTCAGTCCAGTCTATCTCACTCTGGTCTATCTCGGTCCGGTCTATCTCACTCCGATCTATCTCGGTCCGGTCTATCTCACTCCGGTCTATCTCAGTCCGGTCGAACTCACTCCGGTCCATCTCAGTCCAGTCTAACTCACTCCGGTCTATCTCAGTCTAGTCTAACTCACTCAGGTCTATCTCAGTCTGGTCGAACTCACTCCGATCTATCTCACTCCGGTCTATCTCAGTCCTGTCTAACTCACTCCGGTCTATCTCAGTCCAGTCCAACTCACTCCGGTCTATCTCAGTCCAGTCTAACTCACTCCAATCTATCTCACTCCGGTCTATCTCACTCCGGTCTATCTTACTCCGGTGTAACTCACTCCAGTCTATCTCACTCTGGTCTATCTCACTCCGGTCTATCTCACTCCGGTCTAACTCACTCTGCTCTATCTCAATCTGGTCTAACTCAGTCTGGTCTATCTCACTCCAATCTATCTCACTCCAGTCTATCTCACTCCGGTCTAGCTCGGTCCACTCTATCTCACTCCAGTCTATCTCAGTCCAGTCTATCTCACTCCAATCTATCTCTCTCAGGTCTATCTCAGTCCGGTCTATCTCACTCCGGTCTATCTCACTCAGGTCTAACTCACCAAGGTCTAAATCACTCCTGTCTATCTCACTCCGGTCTAACTCACTCCGGTCTATCTCACTCTGATCTAAATCACTCCTGTGTATCTCACTCCGATCTATCTCATTCCGGTCTATTTCACTCCGACGGAACTCACTACGGTCTATCTCACTCCGGTCTATCTCACTCCGTCTAATTCACTCCGGTCTATCTCACTCCAGTCTAAATCACTCCGGTCTATCTCACTCCGGTCTATCTCACTCCGGTCTATCTCACTCCGGTCAAACTCACTCCGGTCAAACTCACTCCAATTAATCTCACTCCGGTCTATCTCACTCCGGTCTATCTCACTCCGGTCTATCTCACTCCAATCTATCTCACTCTGGTCTAACTCACTCCGGTCTATCTCAGTCCAGTCGAAGTCAATCTGGTCTATCTCGGTCCGGTCCATCTCAGTCTGGTCTAACTCACTCCGGTCTATCTCAGTCTGGTCTAACTCTCTCCAGTCGATCTCAGTCCAGTCTAACTCATTTTGGTCTATCTCGGTCCAGTCTAACTCACTCCGGTCTATCTCAGTCTGGTCGAACTCACTCCGGTCTATCTCAGTCCTGTCTATCTCACTCTGGTCTATCTCGGTCCGGTCTATCTCAGTCCAGTCTATCTCAGTCCAGTCTATCTCAGTCCAGTCAAACTCACTCAGATCTATCTCAGTCCAGTCTAACTCACTCCGATCTATCTCATTCCGGTCTATTTCACTCCGACGGAACTCACTACGGTCTATCTCACTCCGGTCTATCTCACTCCGTCTAATTCACTCCGGTCTATCTCACTCCAGTCTAAATCACTCCGGTCTATCTCACTCCGGTCTATCTCACTCCGGTCTATCTCACTCCGGTCAAACTCACTCCGGTCAAACTCACTCCAATTAATCTCACTCCGGTCTATCTCACTCCGGTCTATCTCACTCCGGTCTATCTCACTCCAATCTATCTCACTCTGGTCTAACTCACTCTGGTCTATCTCAGTCCAGTCGAAGTCAATCTGGTCTATCTCGGTCCGGTCCATCTCAGTCTGGTCTAACTCACTCCGGTCTATCTCAGTCTGGTCTAACTCTCTCCAGTCGATCTCAGTCCAGTCTAACTCATTTTGGTCTATCTCGGTCCAGTCTAACTCACTCCGGTCTATCTCAGTCTGGTCGAACTCACTCCGGTCTATCTCAGTCCTGTCTATCTCACTCTGGTCTATCTCGGTCCGGTCTATCTCAGTCCAGTCTATCTCAGTCCAGTCTATCTCAGTCCAGTCAAACTCACTCAGATCTATCTCAGTCCAGTCTAACTCACTCCGGTCTATCTCATTCCGGTCTAACTCACTCCGATCTAACTCACTCCGGTCTATCTCAGTCCGGACTAACTTACTCCGGTCCAACTCACGCCAGTCTATCTCAGTCCGGTCTAACTCACTCCGGTCTATCTCAGTCCGGTCTAACTCACACCGGTCTATCTCACTCCGGTCTATCTCAGTCCGGTGTATCTCACTCCGGTCTATCTCACTCCGGTCTATCTCACTCCGGTCTATCTCACTCCGATCTATCTCAGTCCGGTCTATCTCAGTCCGGTCTAACTCACTCTGATCTATTTCATTTCGGTCTATCTCACTCCGGTGTATCTCACTCCGGTGTATCTCAGTCCGGTCTATCTCACTCCGATCTATCTCACTCCAATCAATCTCACTCCGGTCTATCTCACTCCGGTCTATCTCACTCTGATCAATCTCACTCCAGGCTATCTCACTCTGGTCAATCTCAGTCCAGTTTATCTCAGTCCAGTTTATCTCAGTCTGGTCTAACTCCGGTCTATCTCAGTCCAGTCTAACTCACTCTGGTCTATCTTGGTCCGGTCTATCTCAGTCTGGTCTAACTCACTCCGATCTATCTCACTCCGGTCTATCTCAGTCCAGTTCATCTCAGTCTGGTCTAACTCACTCCGATCTATTTCACTCCGGTCTATTTCAGTCCAGTTTATCTCAGTCTGGTCTAACTCACTCCGATCTATCTCACTCCGATCTATCTCAGTCCAGTCTAACTCACTCCGGTCTATCTCGGTCCGGTCTATCTCAGTCCAATCTATCTCAGTCCAGTCTATCTCAGTCCAGTCTAACTCACTCAGGTCTATCTCAGTCCAGTCTAACTCACTCCGGTCTATCTCAGTCTGGTCTAACTCACTCCGGTCTATGTCACTCTGGTCTAACTCACTCCGGTCTATTTCAGTCTGGTCTAACTCACTCCGGTCTATCTCAGTCCAGTCTAACTCATTCTGGTCTATCTCGGTCCGGTCTATCTCATTCTGGTCGAACACACTCTGATCTATCTCACTCTGGTCTATCTCAGTCCAGTCTAACTCACTCCAGTCTATCTCAGTCCAGTCAAACTCACTCTGGTCTATCTCGGTCCGGTCTATCTCAGTCTGGTCCATCTCACTCCGATCTATCTCAGTCCAGTCTAACTCACTCTGGTGTATCTCGGTCCGGTCTATCTCAGTCTGGTCTAACTCACTCCGATCTATCTCACTCCGATCTATCTCACTCCGGTCTATCTCAGTCTGGTCGAACTCACTCTGGTCTATCTCGGTCCGGTCTATCTCAGTCTGGTCTAACTCACTCCGATCTATCTCACTCCAGTCTATCTCAGTCGAGTTTATCTCAGTCTGGTCTAACTCACTCCGATCTATCTCACTCCGGTCTATCTCAATCCAGTTTATCTCAGTCTGGTCTAACTCACTCCGGTCCATCTCACTCCGATCTATCTCAGTCCAGTCTAACTTACTCCGGTCTATCTTGGTCCGGTCTATCTCAGTCCAGTCTATCTCAGTCCAGTCTAACTCACTCAGGTCTATCTCAGTCCAGTCTAACTCACTCCAGTCTATCTCAGTCTGGTCGAACTCATTCCGGTCTATCTCAGTCCTGTCTATCTCACTCTGGTCTATCTCGGTCCGGTCTATCTCAGTCCAGTCTATCTCAGTCCAGTCTATCTCAGTCCAGTCAAACTCACTCAGGTCTATCTCAGTCCAGTCTAACTCACTCTGGTCTATCTCACTCCGATCTATCTCACTCCGATCTATCTCACTCCGGTCTATCTCAGTCTGGTCGAACTCACTCTGGTCTATCTCGGTCCGGTCTATCTCAGTCTGGTCTAACTCACTCCGATCTATCTCACTCCGGTCTATCTCAGTCCAGTTAATCTCAGTCTGGTCGAACTCACTCCGATCTATCTCACTCCGGTCTATCTCAATCCAGTTTATCTCAGTCTGGTCTAACTCACTCCGTCCATCTCACTCCGATCTATCTCAGTCCAGTCGAATTCACTCCGGTCTATCTTGGTCCGGTCTATCTCAGTCCAGTCTATCTCAGTCCAGTCTAACTCACTCAGGTCTATCTCAGTCCAGTCTAACTCACTCCGGTCTATCTCAGTCTGGTCTAAATCCCTCTGGTCTATCTCGGTCCGGTCTATCTCAGTCTGGTCTAACTCACTCCGATATATCTCACTCCGGTCTATCTCAGTCCAGTTTATCTCAGTCTGGTCTAACTCACTCCGATCTATCTCACTCCGGTCTATCTCTCTCCGGTCTATCTCAGTCCAGTTTATCTCAGTCTGGTCTAACTCACTCCGGTCTATTTCAGTCTGGTCTAACTCACTCCGGTCTATCTTGGTCCGGTCTATCTCAGTCCAGTCTATCTCAGTCCAGTCTAACTCACTCCAGTCAATCTCAGTTAGGTCTAACTCACTCCGGTCCATCTCACTCTGGTCTAACTCACTCCAGTCTATCTCAGTCTGGTCTAACTCACTCCGGTCTGTCTCATTGCAGTCTATCTCACTCCGGTCTATCTCGGTCCGGTCTATCTCACTCCGGTCTATCTCGGTCCGGTCTATCTCACTCCGGTCCATCTGAGTCTGGTCTAACTCACTCCGTTCTATCTCAGTCTGGTCAAACTTACTCCTGTCTATCTCAGTCCAGTCGAACTCACTCCGGTCTATTTTGGTCCGGTCTATCTCAGTCCAGTCTATCTCAGTCCAGTCTAACTCACTCAGGTCTATCTTAGTCCAGTCTAACTCACTCCGGTCTATCTCAGTCTGGTCTACCTCCCTCAGGTCTATCTCGGTCCGGTCTATCTCAGTCTGGTCTAACTCACTCCGATCTATCTCACTCTGGTCTATCTCAGTCCAGTTTATCTCAATCTGGTCTAACTCACTCCGATCTATCTCACTCCGGTCTATCTCTCTCCGGTCTATCTCAGTCCAGTTTATCTCAGTCTGGTCTAACTCACTCCGGTCTATTTCAGTCTGGTCTAACTCACTCTGGTCTATCTTGGTCCGGTCTATCTCAGTCCAGTCTATCTCAGTCCAGTCTAACTCACTCCGGTCAATCTCAGTCTGGTCTAACTCACTCCGGTCCATCTCAGTCTGGTCTAACTCACTCCAGTCTATCTCAGTCTGGTCTAACTCACTCCGGTCTGTCTCATTCCAGTCTATCTCACTCCGGTCTATCTCGGTCCGGTCTATCTCACTCCGGTCTATCTCGGTCCGGTCTATCTCACTCCGGTCCATCTCAGTCTGGTCTAACTCACTCCGTTCTATCTCAGTCTGGTCAAACTTACTCCTGTCTATCTCAGTCCAGTCTATCTCACTCCGGTCTATCTCGGTCCGGTCTATCTCACTCCGATCTATCTCGGTCCGGTCTATCTCACTCCGGTCTATCTCAGTCCGGTCGAACTCACTACGGTCCATCTCAGTCCAGTCTAACTCACTCCGGTCTATCTCAGTCTAGTCTAACTCACTCAGGTCTATCTCAGTCTGGTCGAACTCACTCCGATCTATCTCACTCCGGTCTATCTCAGTCCTGTCTAACTCACTCCGGTCTATCTCAGTCCAGTCCAACTCACTCCGGTCTATCTCAGTCCAGTCTAACTCACTCCAATCTATCTCACTCCGGTCTATCTCACTCCGGTCTATCTTACTCCGGTGTAACTCACTCCAGTCTATCTCACTCTGGTCTATCTCACTCCGGTCTATCTCACTCCGGTCTAACTCACTCTGCTCTATCTCAATCTGGTCTAACTCAGTCTGGTCTATCTCACTCCAATCTATCTCACTCCAGTCTATCTCACTCCGGTCTATCTCGGTCCACTCTATCTCACTCCAGTCTATCTCAGTCCAGTCTATCTCACTCCAATCTATCTCTCTCAGGTCTATCTCAGTCCGGTCTATCTCACTCCGGTCTATCTCACTCAGGTCTAACTCACCAAGGTCTAAATCACTCCTGTCTATCTCACTCCGGTCTAACTCACTCCGGTCTATCTCACTCTGATCTAAATCACTCCTGTGTATCTCACTCCGATCTATCTCATTCCGGTCTATTTCACTCCGACGGAACTCACTACGGTCTATCTCACTCCGGTCTATCTCACTCCGTCTAATTTACTCCGGTCTATCTCACTCCAGTCTAAATCACTCCGGTCTATCTCACTCCGGTCTATCTCACTCCGGTCTATCTCACTCCGGTCAAACTCACTCCGGTCAAACTCACTCCAATTAATCTCACTCCGGTCTATCTCACTCCGGTCTATCTCACTCCGGTCTATCTCACTCCAGTCTATCTCACTCTGGTCTAACTCACTCCGGTCTATCTCAGTCCAGTCGAAGTCAATCTGGTCTATCTCGGTCCGGTCCATCTCAGTCTGGTCTAACTCACTCCGGTCTATCTCAGTCTGGTCTAACTCTCTCCAGTCGATCTCAGTCCAGTCTAACTCATTTTGGTCTATCTCGGTGCAGTCTAACTCACTCCGGTCTATCTCAGTCTGGTCGAACTCACTCCGGTCTATCTCAGTCCTGTCTATCTCACTCTGGTCTATCTCGGTCCGGTCTATCTCAGTCCAGTCTATCTCAGTCCAGTCTATCTCAGTCCAGTCAAACTCACTCAGGTCTATCTCAGTCCAGTCTAACTCACTCCGGTCTATCTCATTCCGGTCTATCTCACTCCGATCTAACTCACTCCGGTCTATCTCAGTCCGGACTAACTTACTCCGGTCCAACTCACGCCAGTCTATCTCAGTCCGGTCTAACTCACTCCGGTCTATCTCAGTCCGGTCTAACTCACACCGGTCTATCTCACTCCGGTCTATCTCAGTCCGGTGTATCTCACTCCGGTGTATCTCATTCCGGTCTATCTCACTCCGGTCTATCTCACTCCGATCTATCTCAGTCCGGTCTATCTCAGTCCGGTCTAACTCACTCTGATCTATTTCATTTCGGTCTATCTCACTCCGGTGTATCTCACTCCAGTGTATCTCAGTCCGGTGTATCTCACTCCGGTCTATCTCACTCCAATCAATCTCACTCCGGTCTATCTCACTCCGGTCTATCTCACTCTGATCAATCTCACTCCAGGCTATCTCACTCTGGTCAATCTCAGTCCAGTTTATCTCAGTCCAGTTTATCTCAGTCTGGTCTAACTCCGGTCTATCTCAGTCCAGTCTAACTCACTCTGGTCTATCTTGGTCCGGTCTATCTCAGTCCAGTTCATCTCAGTCTGGTCTAACTCACTCCGATCTATTTCACTCCGGTCTATTTCAGTCCAGTTTATCTCAGTCTGGTCTAACTCACTCCGATCTATCTCACTCCGATCTATCTCAGTCCAGTCTAACTCACTCCGGTCTATCTCAGTCCGGTCTATCTCAGTCCAATCTATCTCAGTCCAGTCTATCTCAGTCCAGTCTAACTCACTCAAGTCTATCTCAGTCCAGTCTAACTCACTCCGGTCTATCTCAGTCTGGTCTAACTCACGCCGGTCTATGTCACTCTGGTCTAACTCACTCCGGTCTATTTCAGTCTGGTCTAACTCACTCCGGTCTATCTCGGTCCGGTCTATCTCAGTCCTGTCTATTTCAGTCCAGTCTAACTCACTCCGGTCTATCTCAGTCCTGTCTATCTCACTCTGGTCTATCTCGGTCCGGTCTATCTCAGTCCAGTCTATCTCATCCAGTCCAGCTAAGTCCAGTCTAACTCACTCAGGTCTATCTCAGTCCAGTCTATCTCACTCCGGTCTATCTCGGTCCGGTCTATCTCACTCCGGTCTATCTCAGTCCGGTCTATCTCACTCCGGTCAAACTCACTCCGGTCAAACTCACTCCAATTAATCTCACTCCGGTCTATCTCACTCCAATCTATCTCACTCTGGTCTAACTCACTCCGGTCTATCTCAGTCCAGTCGAAGTCAATCTGGTCTATCTCGGTCCGGTCCATCTCAGTCTGGTCTAACTCACTCCGGTCTATCTCAGTCTGGTCTAACTCTCTCCAGTCGATCTCAGTCCAGTCTAACTCATTTTGGTCTATCTCGGTCCAGTCTAACTCACTCCGGTCTATCTCAGTCTGGTCGAACTCACTCCGGTCTATCTCAGTCCTGTCTATCTCACTCTGGTCTATCTCGGTCCGGTCTATCTCAGTCCAGTCTATCTCAGTCCAGTCTATCTCAGTCCAGTCAAACTCACTCAGATCTATCTCAGTCCAGTCTAACTCACTCCGGTCTATCTCATTCCGGTCTAACTCACTCCGATCTAACTCACTCCGGTCTATCTCAGTCCGGACTAACTTACTCCGGTCCAACTCACGCCAGTCTATCTCAGTCCGGTCTAACTCACTCCGGTCTATCTCAGTCCGGTCTAACTCACACCGGTCTATCTCACTCCGGTCTATCTCAGTCCGGTGTATCTCACTCCGGTCTATCTCACTCCGGTCTATCTCACTCCGGTCTATCTCACTCCGATCTATCTCAGTCCGGTCTATCTCAGTCCGGTCTAACTCACTCTGATCTATTTCATTTCGGTCTATCTCACTCCGGTGTATCTCACTCCGGTGTATCTCAGTCCGGTCTATCTCACTCCGATCTATCTCACTCCAATCAATCTCACTCCGGTCTATCTCACTCCGGTCTATCTCACTCTGATCAATCTCACTCCAGGCTATCTCACTCTGGTCAATCTCAGTCCAGTTTATCTCAGTCCAGTTTATCTCAGTCTGGTCTAACTCCGGTCTATCTCAGTCCAGTCTAACTCACTCTGGTCTATCTTGGTCCGGTCTATCTCAGTCTGGTCTAACTCACTCCGATCTATCTCACTCCGGTCTATCTCAGTCTGGTCTAACTCCGGTCTATCTCAGTCCAGTCTAACTCACTCTGGTCTATCTTGGTCCGGTCTATCTCAGTCTGGTCTAACTCACTCCGATCTATCTCACTCCGATCTATCTCAGTCCAGTCTAACTCACTCCGGTCTATCTCGGTCCGGTCTATCTCAGTCCAATCTATCTCAGTCCAGTCTATCTCAGTCCAGTCTAACTCACTCAGGTCTATCTCAGTCCAGTCTAACTCACTCCGGTCTATCTCAGTCTGGTCTAACTCACTCCGGTCTATGTCACTCTGGTCTAACTCACTCCGGTCTATTTCAGTCTGGTCTAACTCACTCCGGTCTATCTCAGTCCAGTCTAACTCATTCTGGTCTATCTCGGTCCGGTCTATCTCATTCTGGTCGAACACACTCTGATCTATCTCACTCTGGTCTATCTCAGTCCAGTCTAACTCACTCCAGTCTATCTCAGTCCAGTCAAACTCACTCTGGTCTATCTCGGTCCGGTCTATCTCAGTCTGGTCCATCTCACTCCGATCTATCTCAGTCCAGTCTAACTCACTCTGGTGTATCTCGGTCCGGTCTATCTCAGTCTGGTCTAACTCACTCCGATCTATCTCACTCCGATCTATCTCACTCCGGTCTATCTCAGTCTGGTCGAACTCACTCTGGTCTATCTCGGTCCGGTCTATCTCAGTCTGGTCTAACTCACTCCGATCTATCTCACTCCAGTCTATCTCAGTCGAGTTTATCTCAGTCTGGTCTAACTCACTCCGATCTATCTCACTCCGGTCTATCTCAATCCAGTTTATCTCAGTCTGGTCTAACTCACTCCGGTCCATCTCACTCCGATCTATCTCAGTCCAGTCTAACTCACTCCGGTCTATCTTGGTCCGGTCTATCTCAGTCCAGTCTATCTCAGTCCAGTCTAACTCACTCAGGTCTATCTCAGTCCAGTCTAACTCACTCCAGTCTATCTCAGTCTGGTCGAACTCATTCCGGTCTATCTCAGTCCTGTCTATCTCACTCTGGTCTATCTCGGTCCGGTCTATCTCAGTCCAGTCTATCTCAGTCCAGTCTATCTCAGTCCAGTCAAACTCACTCAGGTCTATCTCAGTCCAGACTAACTCACTCTGGTCTATCTCACTCCGATCTATCTCACTCCGATCTATCTCACTCCGGTCTATCTCAGTCTGGTCGAACTCACTCTGGTCTATCTCGGTCCGGTCTATCTCAGTCTGGTCTAACTCACTCCGATCTATCTCACTCCGGTCTATCTCAGTCCAGTTAATCTCAGTCTGGTCGAACTCACTCCGATCTATCTCACTCCGGTCTATCTCAATCCAGTTTATCTCAGTCTGGTCTAACTCACTCCGTCCATCTCACTCCGATCTATCTCAGTCCAGTCGAATTCACTCCGGTCTATCTTGGTCCGGTCTATCTCAGTCCAGTCTATCTCAGTCCAGTCTAACTCACTCAGGTCTATCTCAGTCCAGTCTAACTCACTCCGGTCTATCTCAGTCTGGTCTAAATCCCTCTGGTCTATCTCGGTCCGGTCTATCTCAGTCTGGTCTAACTCACTCCGATATATCTCACTCCGGTCTATCTCAGTCCAGTTTATCTCAGTCTGGTCTAACTCACTCCGATCTATCTCACTCCGGTCTATCTCTCTCCGGTCTATCTCAGTCCAGTTTATCTCAGTCTGGTCTAACTCACTCCGGTCTATTTCAGTCTGGTCTAACTCACTCCGGTCTATCTTGGTCCGGTCTATCTCAGTCCAGTCTATCTCAGTCCAGTCTAACTCACTCCAGTCAATCTCAGTTAGGTCTAACTCACTCCGGTCCATCTCACTCTGGTCTAACTCACTCCAGTCTATCTCAGTCTGGTCTAACTCACTCCGGTCTGTCTCATTGCAGTCTATCTCACTCCGGTCTATCTCGGTCCGGTCTATCTCACTCCGGTCTATCTCGGTCCGGTCTATCTCACTCCGGTCCATCTGAGTCTGGTCTAACTCACTCCGTTCTATCTCAGTCTGGTCAAACTTACTCCTGTCTATCTCAGTCCAGTCGAACTCACTCCGGTCTATTTTGGTCCGGTCTATCTCAGTCCAGTCTATCTCAGTCCAGTCTAACTCACTCAGGTCTATCTTAGTCCAGTCTAACTCACTCCGGTCTATCTCAGTCTGGTCTACCTCCCTCAGGTCTATCTCGGTCCGGTCTATCTCAGTCTGGTCTAACTCACTCCGATCTATCTCACTCCGGTCTATCTCAGTCCAGTTCATCTCAGTCTGGTCTAACTCACTCCGATCTATTTCACTCCGGTCTATTTCAGTCCAGTTTATCTCAGTCTGGTCTAACTCACTCCGATCTATCTCACTCCGATCTATCTCAGTCCAGTCTAACTCACTCCGGTCTATCTCGGTCCGGTCTATCTCAGTCCAATCTATCTCAGTCCAGTCTATCTCAGTCCAGTCTAACTCACTCAGGTCTATCTCAGTCCAGTCTAACTCACTCCGGTCTATCTCAGTCTGGTCTAACTCACTCCGGTCTATGTCACTCTGGTCTAACTCACTCCGGTCTATTTCAGTCTGGTCTAACTCACTCCGGTCTATCTCAGTCCAGTCTAACTCATTCTGGTCTATCTCGGTCCGGTCTATCTCATTCTGGTCGAACACACTCTGATCTATCTCACTCTGGTCTATCTCAGTCCAGTCTAACTCACTCCAGTCTATCTCAGTCCAGTCAAACTCACTCTGGTCTATCTCGGTCCGGTCTATCTCAGTCTGGTCCATCTCACTCCGATCTATCTCAGTCCAGTCTAACTCACTCTGGTGTATCTCGGTCCGGTCTATCTCAGTCTGGTCTAACTCACTCCGATCTATCTCACTCCGATCTATCTCACTCCGGTCTATCTCAGTCTGGTCGAACTCACTCTGGTCTATCTCGGTCCGGTCTATCTCAGTCTGGTCTAACTCACTCCGATCTATCTCACTCCAGTCTATCTCAGTCGAGTTTATCTCAGTCTGGTCTAACTCACTCCGATCTATCTCACTCCGGTCTATCTCAATCCAGTTTATCTCAGTCTGGTCTAACTCACTCCGGTCCATCTCACTCCGATCTATCTCAGTCCAGTCTAACTCACTCCGGTCTATCTTGGTCCGGTCTATCTCAGTCCAGTCTATCTCAGTCCAGTCTAACTCACTCAGGTCTATCTCAGTCCAGTCTAACTCACTCCAGTCTATCTCAGTCTGGTCGAACTCATTCCGGTCTATCTCAGTCCTGTCTATCTCACTCTGGTCTATCTCGGTCCGGTCTATCTCAGTCCAGTCTATCTCAGTCCAGTCTATCTCAGTCCAGTCAAACTCACTCAGGTCTATCTCAGTCCAGTCTAACTCACTCTGGTCTATCTCACTCCGATCTATCTCACTCCGATCTATCTCACTCCGGTCTATCTCAGTCTGGTCGAACTCACTCTGGTCTATCTCGGTCCGGTCTATCTCAGTCTGGTCTAACTCACTCCGATCTATCTCACTCCGGTCTATCTCAATCCAGTTTATCTCAGTCTGGTCTAACTCACTCCGTCCATCTCACTCCGATCTATCTCAGTCCAGTCGAATTCACTCCGGTCTATCTTGGTCCGGTCTATCTCAGTCCAGTCTATCTCAGTCCAGTCTAACTCACTCAGGTCTATCTCAGTCCAGTCTAACTCACTCCGGTCTATCTCAGTCTGGTCTAAATCCCTCTGGTCTATCTCGGTCCGGTCTATCTCAGTCTGGTCTAACTCACTCCGATATATCTCACTCCGGTCTATCTCAGTCCAGTTTATCTCAGTCTGGTCTAACTCACTCCGATCTATCTCACTCCGGTCTATCTCTCTCCGGTCTATCTCAGTCCAGTTTATCTCAGTCTGGTCTAACTCACTCCGGTCTATTTCAGTCTGGTCTAACTCACTCCGGTCTATCTTGGTCCGGTCTATCTCAGTCCAGTCTATCTCAGTCCAGTCTAACTCACTCCAGTCAATCTCAGTTAGGTCTAACTCACTCCGGTCCATCTCACTCTGGTCTAACTCACTCCAGTCTATCTCAGTCTGGTCTAACTCACTCCGGTCTGTCTCATTGCAGTCTATCTCACTCCGGTCTATCTCGGTCCGGTCTATCTCACTCCGGTCTATCTCGGTCCGGTCTATCTCACTCCGGTCCATCTGAGTCTGGTCTAACTCACTCCGTTCTATCTCAGTCTGGTCAAACTTACTCCTGTCTATCTCAGTCCAGTCGAACTCACTCCGGTCTATTTTGGTCCGGTCTATCTCAGTCCAGTCTATCTCAGTCCAGTCTAACTCACTCAGGTCTATCTTAGTCCAGTCTAACTCACTCCGGTCTATCTCAGTCTGGTCTACCTCCCTCAGGTCTATCTCGGTCCGGTCTATCTCAGTCTGGTCTAACTCACTCCGATCTATCTCACTCTGGTCTATCTCAGTCCAGTTTATCTCAATCTGGTCTAACTCACTCCGATCTATCTCACTCCGGTCTATCTCTCTCCGGTCTATCTCAGTCCAGTTTATCTCAGTCTGGTCTAACTCACTCCGGTCTATTTCAGTCTGGTCTAACTCACTCTGGTCTATCTTGGTCCGGTCTATCTCAGTCCAGTCTATCTCAGTCCAGTCAAACTCACTCAGATCTATCTCAGTCCAGTCTAACTCACTCCGGTCTATCTCATTCCGGTCTAACTCACTCCGATCTAACTCACTCCGGTCTATCTCAGTCCGGACTAACTTACTCCGGTCCAACTCACGCCAGTCTATCTCAGTCCGGTCTAACTCACTCCGGTCTATCTCAGTCCGGTCTAACTCACACCGGTCTATCTCACTCCGGTCTATCTCAGTCCGGTGTATCTCACTCCGGTCTATCTCACTCCGGTCTATCTCACTCCGGTCTATCTCACTCCGATCTATCTCAGTCCGGTCTATCTCAGTCCGGTCTAACTCACTCTGATCTATTTCATTTCGGTCTATCTCACTCCGGTGTATCTCACTCCGGTGTATCTCAGTCCGGTCTATCTCACTCCGATCTATCTCACTCCAATCAATCTCACTCCGGTCTATCTCACTCCGGTCTATCTCACTCTGATCAATCTCACTCCAGGCTATCTCACTCTGGTCAATCTCAGTCCAGTTTATCTCAGTCCAGTTTATCTCAGTCTGGTCTAACTCCGGTCTATCTCAGTCCAGTCTAACTCACTCTGGTCTATCTTGGTCCGGTCTATCTCAGTCTGGTCTAACTCACTCCGATCTATCTCACTCCGGTCTATCTCAGTCCAGTTCATCTCAGTCTGGTCTAACTCACTCCGATCTATTTCACTCCGGTCTATTTCAGTCCAGTTTATCTCAGTCTGGTCTAACTCACTCCGATCTATCTCACTCCGATCTATCTCAGTCCAGTCTAACTCACTCCGGTCTATCTCGGTCCGGTCTATCTCAGTCCAATCTATCTCAGTCCAGTCTATCTCAGTCCAGTCTAACTCACTCAGGTCTATCTCAGTCCAGTCTAACTCACTCCGGTCTATCTCAGTCTGGTCTAACTCACTCCGGTCTATGTCACTCTGGTCTAACTCACTCCGGTCTATTTCAGTCTGGTCTAACTCACTCCGGTCTATCTCAGTCCAGTCTAACTCATTCTGGTCTATCTCGGTCCGGTCTATCTCATTCTGGTCGAACACACTCTGATCTATCTCACTCTGGTCTATCTCAGTCCAGTCTAACTCACTCCAGTCTATCTCAGTCCAGTCAAACTCACTCTGGTCTATCTCGGTCCGGTCTATCTCAGTCTGGTCCATCTCACTCCGATCTATCTCAGTCCAGTCTAACTCACTCTGGTGTATCTCGGTCCGGTCTATCTCAGTCTGGTCTAACTCACTCCGATCTATCTCACTCCGATCTATCTCACTCCGGTCTATCTCAGTCTGGTCGAACTCACTCTGGTCTATCTCGGTCCGGTCTATCTCAGTCTGGTCTAACTCACTCCGATCTATCTCACTCCAGTCTATCTCAGTCGAGTTTATCTCAGTCTGGTCTAACTCACTCCGATCTATCTCACTCCGGTCTATCTCAATCCAGTTTATCTCAGTCTGGTCTAACTCACTCCGGTCCATCTCACTCCGATCTATCTCAGTCCAGTCTAACTCACTCCGGTCTATCTTGGTCCGGTCTATCTCAGTCCAGTCTATCTCAGTCCAGTCTAACTCACTCAGGTCTATCTCAGTCCAGTCTAACTCACTCCAGTCTATCTCAGTCTGGTCGAACTCATTCCGGTCTATCTCAGTCCTGTCTATCTCACTCTGGTCTATCTCGGTCTGGTCTATCTCAGTCCAGTCTATCTCAGTCCAGTCTATCTCAGTCCAGTCAAACTCACTCAGGTCTATCTCAGTCCAGTCTAACTCACTCTGGTCTATCTCACTCCGATCTATCTCACTCCGATCTATCTCACTCCGGTCTATCTCAGTCTGGTCGAACTCACTCTGGTCTATCTCGGTCCGGTCTATCTCAGTCTGGTCTAACTCACTCCGATCTATCTCACTCCGGTCTATCTCAGTCCAGTTAATCTCAGTCTGGTCGAACTCACTCCGATCTATCTCACTCCGGTCTATCTCAATCCAGTTTATCTCAGTCTGGTCTAACTCACTCCGTCCATCTCACTCCGATCTATCTCAGTCCAGTCGAATTCACTCCGGTCTATCTTGGTCCGGTCTATCTCAGTCCAGTCTATCTCAGTCCAGTCTAACTCACTCAGGTCTATCTCAGTCCAGTCTAACTCACTCCGGTCTATCTCAGTCTGGTCTAAATCCCTCTGGTCTATCTCGGTCCGGTCTATCTCAGTCTGGTCTAACTCACTCCGATATATCTCACTCCGGTCTATCTCAGTCCAGTTTATCTCAGTCTGGTCTAACTCACTCCGATCTATCTCACTCCGGTCTATCTCTCTCCGGTCTATCTCAGTCCAGTTTATCTCAGTCTGGTCTAACTCACTCCGGTCTATTTCAGTCTGGTCTAACTCACTCCGGTCTATCTTGGTCCGGTCTATCTCAGTCCAGTCTATCTCAGTCCAGTCTAACTCACTCCAGTCAATCTCAGTTAGGTCTAACTCACTCCGGTCCATCTCACTCTGGTCTAACTCACTCCAGTCTATCTCAGTCTGGTCTAACTCACTCCGGTCTGTCTCATTGCAGTCTATCTCACTCCGGTCTATCTCGGTCCGGTCTATCTCACTCCGGTCTATCTCGGTCCGGTCTATCTCACTCCGGTCCATCTGAGTCTGGTCTAACTCACTCCGTTCTATCTCAGTCTGGTCAAACTTACTCCTGTCTATCTCAGTCCAGTCGAACTCACTCCGGTCTATTTTGGTCCGGTCTATCTCAGTCCAGTCTATCTCAGTCCAGCCTAACTCACTCAGGTCTATCTTAGTCCAGTCTAACTCACTCCGGTCTATCTCAGTCTGGTCTACCTCCCTCAGGTCTATCTCGGTCCGGTCTATCTCAGTCTGGTCTAACTCACTCCGATCTATCTCACTCTGGTCTATCTCAGTCCAGTTTATCTCAATCTGGTCTAACTCACTCCGATCTATCTCACTCCGGTCTATCTCTCTCCGGTCTATCTCAGTCCAGTTTATCTCAGTCTGGTCTAACTCACTCCGGTCTATTTCAGTCTGGTCTAACTCACTCTGGTCTATCTTGGTCCGGTCTATCTCAGTCCAGTCTATCTCAGTCCAGTCTAACTCACTCCGGTCAATCTCAGTCTGGTCTAACTCACTCCGGTCCATCTCAGTCTGGTCTAACTCACTCCAGTCTATCTCAGTCTGGTCTAACTCACTCCGGTCTGTCTCATTCCAGTCTATCTCACTCCGGTCTATCTCGGTCCGGTCTATCTCACTCCGGTCTATCTCGGTCCGGTCTATCTCACTCCGGTCCATCTCAGTCTGGTCTAACTCACTCCGTTCTATCTCAGTCTGGTCAAACTTACTCCTGTCTATCTCAGTCCAGTCTATCTCACTCCGGTCTATCTCGGTCCGGTCTATCTCACTCCGATCTATCTCGGTCCGGTCTATCTCACTCCGGTCTATCTCAGTCCGGTCGAACTCACTCCGGTCCATCTCAGTCCAGTCTAACTCACTCCGGTCTATCTCAGTCTAGTCTAACTCACTCAGGTCTATCTCAGTCTGGTCGAACTCACTCCGATCTATCTCACTCCGGTCTATCTCAGTCCTGTCTAACTCACTCCGGTCTATCTCAGTCCAGTCCAACTCACTCCGGTCTATCTCAGTCCAGTCTAACTCACTCCAATCTATCTCACTCCGGTCTATCTCACTCCGGTCTATCTTACTCCGGTGTAACTCACTCCAGTCTATCTCACTCTGGTCTATCTCACTCCGGTCTATCTCACTCCGGTCTAACTCACTCTGCTCTATCTCAATCTGGTCTAACTCAGTCTGGTCTATCTCACTCCAATCTATCTCACTCCAGTCTATCTCACTCCGGTCTATCTCGGTCCACTCTATCTCACTCCAGTCTATCTCAGTCCAGTCTATCTCACTCCAATCTATCTCTCTCAGGTCTATCTCAGTCCGGTCTATCTCACTCCGGTCTATCTCACTCAGGTCTAACTCACCAAGGTCTAAATCACTCCTGTCTATCTCACTCCGGTCTAACTCACTCCGGTCTATCTCACTCTGATCTAAATCACTCCTGTGTATCTCACTCCGATCTATCTCATTCCGGTCTATTTCACTCCGACGGAACTCACTACGGTCTATCTCACTCCGGTCTATCTCACTCCGTCTAATTTACTCCGGTCTATCTCACTCCAGTCTAAATCACTCCGGTCTATCTCACTCCGGTCTATCTCACTCCGGTCTATCTCACTCCGGTCAAACTCACTCCGGTCAAACTCACTCCAATTAATCTCACTCCGGTCTATCTCACTCCGGTCTATCTCACTCCGGTCTATCTCACTCCAGTCTATCTCACTCTGGTCTAACTCACTCCGGTCTATCTCAGTCCAGTCGAAGTCAATCTGGTCTATCTCGGTCCGGTCCATCTCAGTCTGGTCTAACTCACTCCGGTCTATCTCAGTCTGGTCTAACTCTCTCCAGTCGATCTCAGTCCAGTCTAACTCATTTTGGTCTATCTCGGTGCAGTCTAACTCACTCCGGTCTATCTCAGTCTGGTAGAACTCACTCCGGTCTATCTCAGTCCTGTCTATCTCACTCTGGTCTATCTCGGTCCGGTCTATCTCAGTCCAGTCTATCTCAGTCCAGTCTATCTCAGTCCAGTCAAACTCACTCAGGTCTATCTCAGTCCAGTCTAACTCACTCCGGTCTATCTCATTCCGGTCTATCTCACTCCGATCTAACTCACTCCGGTCTATCTCAGTCCGGACTAACTTACTCCGGTCCAACTCACGCCAGTCTATCTCAGTCCGGTCTAACTCACTCCGGTCTATCTCAGTCCGGTCTAACTCACACCGGTCTATCTCACTCCGGTCTATCTCAGTCCGGTGTATCTCACTCCGGTGTATCTCACTCCGGTCTATCTCACTCCGGTCTATCTCACTCCGATCTATCTCAGTCCGGTCTATCTCAGTCCGGTCTAACTCACTCTGATCTATTTCATTTCGGTCTATCTCACTCCGGTGTATCTCACTCCGGTGTATCTCAGTCCGGTGTATCTCACTCCGGTCTATCTCACTCCAATCAATCTCACTCCGGTCTATCTCACTCCGGTCTATCTCACTCTGATCAATCTCACTCCAGGCTATCTCACTCTGGTCAATCTCAGTCCAGTTTATCTCAGTCCAGTTTATCTCAGTCTGGTCTAACTCCGGTCTATCTCAGTCCAGTCTAACTCACTCTGGTCTATCTTGGTCCGGTCTATCTCAGTCCAGTTCATCTCAGTCTGGTCTAACTCACTCCGATCTATTTCACTCCGGTCTATTTCAGTCCAGTTTATCTCAGTCTGGTCTAACTCACTCCGATCTATCTCACTCCGATCTATCTCAGTCCAGTCTAACTCACTCCGGTCTATCTCAGTCCGGTCTATCTCAGTCCAATCTATCTCAGTCCAGTCTATCTCAGTCCAGTCTAACTCACTCAAGTCTATCTCAGTCCAGTCTAACTCACTCCGGTCTATCTCAGTCTGGTCTAACTCACGCCGGTCTATGTCACTCTGGTCTAACTCACTCCGGTCTATTTCAGTCTGGTCTAACTCACTCCGGTCTATCTCGGTCCGGTCTATCTCAGTCCTGTCTATTTCAGTCCAGTCTAACTCACTCCGGTCTATCTCAGTCCTGTCTATCTCACTCTGGTATATCTCGGTCCGGTCTATCTCAGTCCAGTCTATCTCATCCAGTCCAGCTAAGTCCAGTCTAACTCACTCAGGTCTATCTCAGTCCAGTCTATCTCACTCCGGTCTATCTCGGTCCGGTCTATCTCACTCCGGTCTATCTCAGTCCGGTCTATCTCACTCCGGTCTATCTCAGTCTGGTCTAACTCTCTCCGGTATATCTCAGTCCGGTCTATCTCACTCTGGTCTATCTCGGTCCAGTCTAACTCACTCCAATCTATCTCACGCCGGTCTATCTCACTCCGGTCTATCTCACTCCAGTCTATCTCATTCCGGTCTATCTCGGTCCACTCAATCTCACTCCAGTCTATCTCAGTCCGGTCTATCTCACTCCAATCTATCTCTCTCAGGTCTATATCAGTCCGGTCTATCTCACTCCGGTCTATCTCACTCCGGTCTATCTCACACCACTCTATTTCAGTCCGGTCGATCTCATTCCAATCTATCTCACTCAGGTCTATCTCAGTCCGGTCTATCTCACTCCGATCTAGCTCAGTCCGGTCTAACTCACTCCGGTCTAAATCACTCCGGTCTATCTCACACCGGTCTAACTCACTCCGGTCTAACTCACTCCGGTCTATCTCACTCCGGTCTAAATCACTGCGGTCTATTTCATTCCGGTCTAAATCACTCCTGTGAATCTCACTCCGATCGATCTCATTCCGTTCCATCTCATTCCGGTCTATCTCACTCCGACAGAACTCACTCCGGTCTATCTCACTCCGGTCTAATTCACTCCGGTCTATCTCACTCCGGTCTATCTCACTCCGGTCTATCTCACTCCGGTCAAACTCACTCCGGTCAAACTCACTCCAATCAATCTCACTCCGGTCTATCTCACTCCAGTCTATCTCACTCCGGTCAAACTCACTCCGGTCTAACTCACGCCGGTCTATCTCAGTCCAGTCTAACTCACTCCGGTCTATCTCAGCCCGGTCTAACTCATACCGGTATATCTCACTCAGTTCTATCTCACTCCGGTCTATCTCACTCTGGTGTATCTCACTCCGGTCTAACTCAGTCCGGTCTATCTCACTCCAATCTATCTCACTCCATTCTATCTCACTCCGGTCTATCTCACTCCGGTCAAACTCACTCCGGTCTAACTCACTCCGGTCTAACTCACTACGGTGTATCTCACTCCGGTCTAACTTACTCCGGTCCAACTCACGCCGGTCTATCTCAGTCCAGTCTAACTCACTCCGGTCTATCTCAGTCCGGTCTAACTCACATCGGTATATCTCACTCAGTTCTATCTCACTCCGGTCTATCTCACTCTGGTGTATCTCACTCCGGTCTAACTCAGTCCGGACTATCTCACTCCAATCTATCTCACTCCAGTCTATCTCACTCCGGTATATCTCACTCCGGTCTATCTCACTCTGGTCTATCTCGGTGCACTCTATCTCAGTCCGGTGTATCTCAGTCCGGTCTAACTCAGTCCGGTCTATCTCACTCCAATCTATCTCACTCCGGTCTATCTCACTCCAGTCTATCTCAGTCCGGTCTATCTCATTCCAATCTATCTCACTCAGGTCTATCTCAGTCCGGTCTATCTCACTCCGGTCTATCTCACTCCGGTCTAACTCACTCCGGTCTAAATCACTCCTGTCTATCTCACTCCGGTCTAACTCACTCCGGTCGAACTCACTCCGGTCTATCTCACTCCGGTCTAACTCACTCCGGTCTAACTCACTCCGGTCTATCTCACTCCGGTCTAACTTACTCCGGTCCAACTCACGCCGGTCTATCTCAGTCCGGTCTAACTCACTCCGGTCTATCTCAGTCCAGTCTATCTCAATCCGGTCTATCTCACTCAGATCTATCTCACTCCGGTCTATCTCTGTCCAGTCTATCTCAGTCTGGTCTAACTCACTCCGATCTACCTCACTCCGATCTATCTCACTCAGATCTATCTCACTCCGGTCTATCTCACTCCGGTCTAACTCACTCCGGTCTAAATCACTCCGGTCTATCTCACACCGGTCTAACTCACTCCGGTCTAACTCACTCCGGTCTATCTCACACCGGTCTAAATCACTGCGGTCTATTTCACTCCGGTCTAAATCACTCCTGTGAATCTCACTCCGATCTATCTCATTCCGGTCCATCTCATTCCGGTCTACCTCACTCCGACAGAACTCACTCCGGTCTATCTCACTCCGGTCTAATTCACTCCGGTCTATCTCACTCCGGTCTATCTCACTCCGGTCTATCTCACACCGGTCTAACTCACTCCGGTCTAACTCACTCCGGTCTCTCTCACTCCGGTCTAAATCACTGCGGTCTATTTCACTCCGGTCTAAATCACTCCTGTGAATCTCACTCCGATCTATCTCATTCCGGTCCACCTCATTCCGGTCTATCTCACTCCGACAGAACTCACTCCGGTCTATCTCACTCCGGGCTAATTCACTCCGGTCTATCTCACTCCGGTCTATCCCACGCCGGTCTATCTCACTCCGGTCTATCTCACTCCGGTCAAACTCACTCCGGTCTAACTCACTCCGGTCTAACTCACTACGGTGTATCTCACTCCGGTCTAACTTACTCCGGTCCAACTCACGCCGGTCTATCTCAGTCCAGTCTAACTCACTCCGGTCTATCTCAATCCGGTCTAACTCACACCGGTATATCTCACTCAGTTCTATCTCACTCCGGTCTATCTCACTCCGGTGTATCTCACTCCGGTCTAACTCAGTCCGGACTATCTCACTCCAATGTATCTCACTCCAGTCTATCTCACTCCGGTATATCTCACTCCGGTCTATCTCACTCTGGTCTATCTCGGTGCACTCTATCTCAGTCCGGTGTATCTCAGTCCGGTCTAACTCAGTCCGGTCTATCTCACTCCAATCTATCTCACTCCGGTCTATCTCACTCCAGTCTATCTCAGTCCGGTCTATCTCATTCCAATCTATCTCACTCAGGTCTATCTCACTCCGGTCTATCTCAATCCGGTCTAACTCACTCCGGTCGAACTCACTCCGGTCTATCTCACTCCGGTCTAACTTACTCCGGTCCAACTCACGCCGGTCTATCTCAGTCCGGTCTAACTCACTCCGGTCTATCTCAGTCCAGTCTATCTCAATCCGGTCTATCTCACTCAGATCTATCTCACTCCGGTCTATCTCAGTCCAGTCTATCTCAGTCTGGTCTAACTCACTCCGATCTATCTCACTCAGATCTATCTCACTCCGGTCTATCTCACTCCGGTCTAACTCACTCCGGTCTAAATCACTCCGGTCTATCTCACTCCGGTCTAAATCACTGCGGTCTATTTCACTCCGGTCTAAATCACTCCTGCGAATCTCACTCCGATCTATCTCATTCCGGTCCATCTCATTCCGGTCTATCTCACTCCGACAGAACTCACTCCGGTCTATCTCACTCCGGTCTAATTCACTCCGGTCTATCTCACTCCGGTCTATCTCACACCGTTCTAAATCACTCCGGTCTAACTCACTCCGGTCTATCTCACTCCGGTCTAAATCACTGCGGTCTATTTCACTCCGGTCTAAATCACTCCTGTGAATCTCACTCCGATCTATCTCATTCCGGTCCATCTCATTCCGGTCTATCTCACTCCGACAGAACTCACTCCGGTCTATCTCACTCCGGTCTAATTCACTCCGGTCTATCTCACTCCGGTCTATCTCACTCCGGTCTATCTCACTCCGGTCAAACTCACTCCGGTCAAACTCACTCCAATCAATCTCACTCCGGTCTATCTCACTACGGTGTATCTCACTCCGGTCTAACTTACTCCGGTCCAACTCACGCCGGTCTATCTCAGTGCAGTCTAACTCACTCCGGTCTATCTCAGTCCGGTCTAACTCACACCGGTATATCTCACTCAGTTCTATCTCACTCCGGTCTATCTCACTCTGGTGTATCTCACTCCGGTCTAACTCAGTCCGGTCTATCTCACTCCAATCTATCTCACTCCATTCTATCTCACTCCGGTATATCTCACTCCGGTCTATCTCACTCTGGTCTATCTCGGTGCACTCTATCTCAGTCCGGTGTATCTCAGTCCGGTCTAACTCAGTCCGGTCTATCTCACTCCAATCTATCTCACTCCGGTCTATCTCACTCCAGTCTATCTCAGTCCGGTCTATCTCATTCCAATCTATCTCACTCAGGTCTATCTCAGTCCGGTCTATCTCACTCCGGTCTATCTCACTCCGGTCTAACTCACTCCGGTCTAAATCACTCCGGTCTATCTCACACCGGTCTAACTCACTCCGGTCGAACTCACTCCGGTCTATCTCACCCCGGTCTAACTCACTCCGGTCTAACTCACTCCGGTCTATCTCACTCCGGTCTAACTTACTCCGGTCCAACTCACGCCGATCTATCTCAGTCCGGTCTAACTCACTCCGGTCTATCTCAGTCCAGTCTATCTCACTCAGATCTATCTCACTCCAGTCTATCTCAGTCTGGTCTATCTCACTCCGGTCTAATTCACTCTGATCTATCTCAGTCGGTCTATCTCACTCAGATCTATCTCACTCTGGTCTATCTCACTCCGGTCTATCTCACTCAGATCTATCTCGGTCCGGTCTATCTCACTGCGGTCTATCTCACTCCGGTCTATCTCACTCAGATCTATCTCACTCAGATCTATCTCACTCCAGTCTATCTCAGTCCAGTCTAACTCATTCCGGTCTAACTCACTCCGGTCTATCTCACTCAGGTCTAACTCACCAAGGTCTAAATCACTCCGGTCTATCTCACTCCGGTCTAACTCACTCCGGTCTATCTCACTCCGATCTAAATCACTCCTGTGTATCTCACTCCGATTTATCTCATTCCGGTCTATCTCACTCCGACGGAACTCACTACGGTCTATCTCACTCCAGTCGATCTCACTCCGGTCTAATTCACTCCGGTCTATCTCACTCCAGTCTATCTCACTCCGGTCTATCTCACTCCAGTCAAACTCACTCCGGTCAAACTCACTCCAATCAATCTCACTCCGGTCTATCTCACTCCGGTCTAACTTACTCCAGTCCAACTCACGCCGGTCTATCTCAGTCTGGTCTAACTCAATCCGGTCTATCTCAGTCCAGTCTATCTCAATCCGGTCTATCTCACTCAGATCTATCTCACTCCGGTCTATCTCAGTCCAGTCTATCTCAGTCTGGTCAAACTCACTCCGATCTATCTCACTCAGATCTATCTCAGTCCAGTCTATCTCAGTCGGTCTATCTCACTCAGATCTATCTCACTCTGGTCTATCTCACTCCAGTCTATCTCACTCAGATCTATCTCACTCCGGTCTATCTCGGTCCGGTCTATCTCACTCCGGTCTATCTCACACCGGTCTATCTCACTCAGATCTATCTCACTCAGATCTATCTCACTCCAGTCTATCTCAGTCCAGTCTAACTCATTCCGGTCTAACTCACTCCGGTCTATCTCACTCCGGTCTATCTCACACCAGTCTATTTCAGTCCGGTCGATCTCATTCCAATCTATCTCACTCAGGTCTATCTCAGTCCGGTCTATCTCACTCCGGTCTATCTCACTCCGGTCTAACTCACTCCGGTCTAAATCACTCCTGTCTATCTCACTCCGGTCTAACTCACTCCGGTCGAACTCACTCCGGTCTCTCTCACTCCGGTCTAACTCATTCCGGTCTAACTCACTCCGGTCTATCTCACTCCGGTCTAACTTACTCCGGTCCAACTCACGCCGGTCTATTTCAGTCCGGTCTAACTCACTCCGGTCTATCTCAGTCCAGTCTATCTCAATCCGGTCTATCTCACTCAGATCTATCTCACTCCGGTCTATCTCAGTCCAGTCTATCTCAGTCTGGTCTAACTCACTTCGATCTACCTCACTCCGATCTATCTCACTCAGATCTATCTCACTCCGGTCTATCTCACTCCGGTCTAACTCACTCCGGTCTAAATCACTCCGGTCTATCTCACACCGGTCTAACTCACTCCGGTCGAACTCACTCCGGTCTATCTCACTCCGGTCTAAATCACTGCGGTCTATTTCACTCCGGTATAAATCACTCCTGTGAATCTCACTCCGATCTATCTCATTCCGGTCCATCTCATTCCGGTCTATCTCACTCCGACAGAACTCACTCCGGTCTATCTCACTCCGGTCTAATTCACTCCGGTCTATCTCACTCCGGTCTATCTCACTCCGGTCTATCTCACACCGGTCTATCTCACTCCGGTCTAACTCACTCCGGTCTATCTCACTCCGGTCTAAATCACTGCGGTCTATTTCACTCCGGTCTAAATCACTCCTGTGAATCTCACTCCGATCTATCTCATTCCGGTCTATCTCAGTCCAGTCTATCTCAGTCTGGTCGAACTCACTCCGGTCTATCTCACTCCGGTCTAATTCACTCCGGTCTATCTCACTCCGGTCTAACTTACTCCGGTCCAACTCACGCCGGTCTATCTCAGTCCAGTCTAACTCACTCCGGTCTATCTCAGTCCGGTCTAACTCACACCGGTATATCTCACTCAGTTCTATCTCACTCCGGTCTATCTCACTCTGGTGTATCTCACTCCGGTCTAACTCAGTCCGGTCTATCTCACTCCAATCTATCTCACTCCATTCTATCTCACTCCGGTATATCTCACTCCGGTCTATCTCACTCTGGTCTATCTCGGTGCACTCTATCTCAGTCCGGTGTATCTCAGTCCGGTCTAACTCAGTCCGGTCTATCTCACTCCAATCTATCTCACTCCGGTCTATCTCACTCCAGTCTATCTCAGTCCGGTCTATCTCATTCCAATATATCTCACTCAGGTCTATCTCAGTCCGGTCTATCTCAATCCGGTCTAACTCACTCCGGTCGAACTCACGCCGGTCTATCTCACTCCGGTCTAACTTACTCCGGTCCAACTCACGCCGGTCTATCTCAGTCCGGTCTAACTCACTCCGGTCTATCTCAGTCCAGTCTATCTCAATCCGGTCTATATCACTCAGATCTATCTCACTCCGGTCTATCTCAGTCCAGTCTATCTCAGTCTGGTCTAACTCACTCCGATCTATCTCACTCAGATCTATCTCACTCCGGTCTATCTCACTCCGGTCTAACTCACTCCGGTCTAAATCACTCCGGTCTATCTCACTCCGGTCTAAATCACTGCGGTCTATTTCACTCCGGTCTAAATCACTCCTGCGAATCTCACTCCGATCTATCTCATTCCGGTCCATCTCATTCCGGTCTATCTCACTCCGACAGAACTCACTCCGGTCTATCTCACTCCGGTCTAACTCACTCCGGTCTATCTCACTCCGGTCTAAATCACTGCGGTCTATTTCACTCCGGTCTAAATCACTCCTGTGAATCTCACTCCGATCTATCTCATTCCGGTCCATCTCATTCCGGTCTATCTCACTCCGACAGAACTCACTCCGGTCTATCTCACTCCGGTCTAATTCACTCCGGTCTATCTCACTCCGGTCTATCTCACTGCGGGCTATCTCACTCCGGTCAAACTCACTCCGGTCAAACTCACTCCAATCAATCTCACTCCGGTCTATCTCACTCCGGTCTATCTCACTCCGGTCAAACTCACTCCGGTCTAACTCACTCCGGTCTAACTCACTACGGTGTATCTCACTCCGGTCTAACTTACTCCGGTCCAACTCACGCCGGTCTATCTCAGTCCAGTCTAACTCACTCCGGTCTATCTCAGTCCGGTCTAACTCACACCGGTATATCTCACTCAGTTCTATCTCACTCCGGTCTATCTCACTCTGGTGTATCTCACTCCGGTCTAACTCAGTCCGGTCTATCTCACTCCAATCTATCTCACTCCATTCTATCTCACTCCGGTATATCTCACTCCGGTCTATCTCACTCTGGTCTATCTCGGTGCACTCTATCTCAGTCCGGTGTATCTCAGTCCGGTCTAACTCAGTCCGGTCTATCTCACTCCAATCTATCTCACTCCGGTCTATCTCACTCCAGTCTATCTCAGTCCGGTCTATCTCATTCCAATCTATCTCACTCAGGTCTATCTCAGTCCGGTCTATCTCACTCCGGTCTATCTCACTCCGGTCTAACTCACTCCGGTCTAAATCACTCCGGTCTATCTCACACCGGTCTAACTCACTCCGGTCGAACTCACTCCGGTCTATCTCACCCCGGTCTAACTCACTCCGGTCTAACTCACTCCGGTCTATCTCACTCCGGTCTAACTTACTCCGGTCCAACTCACGCCGATCTATCTCAGTCCGGTCTAACTCACTCCGGTCTATCTCAGTCCAGTCTATCTCAATCCGGTCTATCTCACTCAGATCTATCTCACTCCGGTCTATCTCAGTCCAGTCTATCTCAGTCTGGTCTAACTCACTCCGATCTATCTCACTCAGATCTATCTCACTCCAGTCTATCTCAGTCTGGTCTATCTCACTCCGGTCTAATTCACTCTGATCTATCTCAGTCGGTCTATCTCACTCAGATCTATCTCACTCTGGTCTATCTCACTCCGGTCTATCTCACTCAGATCTATCTCGGTCCGGTCTATCTCACTGCGGTCTATCTCACTCCGGTCTATCTCACTCAGATCTATCTCACTCAGATCTATCTCACTCCAGTCTATCTCAGTCCAGTCTAACTCATTCCGGTCTAACTCACTCCGGTCTATCTCACTCAGGTCTAACTCACCAAGGTCTAAATCACTCCGGTCTATCTCACTCCGGTCTAACTCACTCCGGTCTATCTCACTCCGATCTAAATCACTCCTGTGTATCTCACTCCGATTTATCTCATTCCGGTCTATCTCACTCCGACGGAACTCACTACGGTCTATCTCACTCCAGTCGATCTCACTCCGGTCTAATTCACTCCGGTCTATCTCACTCCAGTCTATCTCACTCCGGTCTATCTCACTCCAGTCAAACTCACTCCGGTCAAACTCACTCCAATCAATCTCACTCCGGTCTATCTCACTCCGGTCTAACTTACTCCAGTCCAACTCACGCCGGTCTATCTCAGTCTGGTCTAACTCAATCCGGTCTATCTCAGTCCAGTCTATCTCAATCCGGTCTATCTCACTCAGATCTATCTCACTCCGGTCTATCTCAGTCCAGTCTATCTCAGTCTGGTCGAACTCACTCCGATCTATCTCACTCAGATCTATCTCAGTCCAGTCTATCTCAGTCGGTCTATCTCACTCAGATCTATCTCACTCTGGTCTATCTCACTCCAGTCTATCTCACTCAGATCTATCTCACTCCGGTCTATCTCGGTCCGGTCTATCTCACTCCGGTCTATCTCACTCCGGTCTATCTCACTCAGATCTATCTCACTCAGATCTATCTCACTCCAGTCTATCTCAGTCCAGTCTAACTCATTCCGGTCTAACTCACTCCGGTCTATCTCACTCCGGTCTATCTCACACCAGTCTATTTCAGTCCGGTCGATCTCATTCCAATCTATCTCACTCAGGTCTATCTCAGTCCGGTCTATCTCACTCCGGTCTATCTCACTCCGGTCTAACTCACTCCGGTCTAAATCACTCCTGTCTATCTCACTCCGGTCTAACTCACTCCGGTCGAACTCACTCCGGTCTATCTCACTCCGGTCTAACTCACTCCGGTCTAACTCACTCCGGTCTATCTCACTCCAGTCTAACTTACTCCGGTCCAACTCACGCCGGTCTATTTCAGTCCGATCTAACTCACTCCGGTCTATCTCAGTCCAGTCTATCTCAATCCGGTCTATCTCACTCAGATCTATCTCACTCCGGTCTATCTCAGTCCAGTCTATCTCAGTCTGGTCTAACTCACTTCGATCTACCTCACTCCGATCTATCTCACTCAGATCTATCTCACTCCGGTCTATCTCACTCCGGTCTAACTCACTCCGGTCTAAATCACTCCGGTCTATCTCACACCGGTCTAACTCACTCCGGTCGAACTCACTCCGGTCTATCTCACTCCGGTCTAAATCACTGCGGTCTATTTCACTCCGGTATAAATCACTCCTGTGAATCTCACTCCGATCTATCTCATTCCGGTCTATCTCAGTCCAGTCTATCTCAGTCTGGTCGAACTCACTCCGGTCTATCTCACTCCGGTCTAATTCACTCCGGTCTATCTCACTCCGGTCTAACTTACTCCGGTCCAACTCACGCCGGTCTATCTCAGTCCAGTCTAACTCACTCCGGTCTATCTCAGTCCGGTCTAACTCACACCGGTATATCTCACTCAGTTCTATCTCACTCCGGTCTATCTCACTCTGGTGTATCTCACTCCGGTCTAACTCAGTCCGGTCTATCTCACTCCAATCTATCTCACTCCATTCTATCTCACTCCGGTATATCTCACTCCGGTCTATCTCACTCTGGTCTATCTCGGTGCACTCTATCTCAGTCCGGTGTATCTCAGTCCGGTCTAATTCAGTCCGGTCTATCTCACTCCAATCTATCTCACTCCGGTCTATCTCACTCCAGTCTATCTCAGTCCGGTCTATCTCACTCCAATCTATCTCACTCCGGTCTATCTCACTCCAGTCTATCTCAGTCCGGTCTATCTCATTCCAATCTATCTCACTCAGGTCTATCTCAGTCCGGTCTATCTCACTCCGGTCTATCTCACTCCGGTCTAACTCACTCCGGTCTAAATCACTCCGTTCTATCTCACACCGGTCTAACTCACTCCGGTCGAACTCACTCCGGTCTATCTCACCCCGGTCTAACTCACTCCGGTCTAACTCACTCCGGTCTATCTCACTCCGGTCTAACTTACTCCGGTCCAACTCACGCCGATCTATCTCAGTCCGGTCTAACTCACTCCGGTCTATCTCAGTCCAGTCTATCTCAATCCGGTCTATCTCACTCAGATCTATCTAACTCCGGTCTATCTCAGTCCAGTCTATCTCAGTCTGGTCTAACTCACTCCGATCTATCTCACTCAGATCTATCTCACTCCAGTCTATCTCAGTCTGGTCTATCTCACTCCGGTCTAATTCACCCTGATCTATCTCAGTCGGTCTATCTCACTCAGATCTATCTCACTGCGGTCTATCTCACTCCGGTCTATCTCACTCAGATCTATCTCACTCAGATCTATCTCACTCCAGTCTATCTCAGTCCAGTCTAACTCATTCCGGTCTAACTCACTCCGGTCTATCTCACTCAGGTCTAACTCACCAAGGTCTAAACCACTCCGGTCTATCTCACTCCGGTCTAACTCACTCCGGTCTATCTCACTCCGATCTAAATCACTCCTGTGTATCTCACTCCGATTTATCTCATTCCGGTCTATCTCACTCCGACGGAACTCACTACGGTCTATCTCACTCCAGTCGATCTCACTCCGGTCTAATTCACTCCGGTCTATCTCACTCCAGTCTATCTCACTCCGGTCTATCTCACTCCAGTCAAACTCACTCCGGTCAAACTCACTCCAATCAATCTCACTCCGGTCTATCTCACTCCGGTCTAACTTACTCCAGTCCAACTCACGCCGGTCTATCTCAGTCTGGTCTAACTCAATCCGGTCTATCTCAGTCCAGTCTATCTCAATCCGGTCTATCTCACTCAGATCTATCTCACTCCGGTCTATCTCAGTCCAGTCTATCTCAGTCTGGTCGAACTCACTCCGATCTATCTCACTCAGATCTATCTCAGTCCAGTCTATCTCAGTCGGTCTATCTCACTCAGATCTATCTCACTCTGGTCTATCTCACTCCAGTCTATCTCACTCAGATCTATCTCACTCCGGTCTATCTCGGTCCGGTCTATCTCACTCCGGTCTATCTCACTCCGGTCTATCTCACTCAGATCTATCTCACTCAGATCTATCTCACTCCAGTCTATCTCAGTCCAGTCTAACTCATTCCGGTCTAACTCACTCCGGTCTATCTCACTCCGGTCTATCTCACACCAGTCTATTTCAGTCCGGTCGATCTCATTCCAATCTATCTCACTCAGGTCTATCTCAGTCCGGTCTATCTCACTCCGGTCTATCTCACTCCGGTCTAACTCACTCCGGTCTAAATCACTCCTGTCTATCTCACTCCGGTCTAACTCACTCCGGTCGAACTCACTCCGGTCTATCTCACTCCGGTCTAACTCACACCGGTCTAACTCACTCCGGTCTATCTCACTCCGGTCTAACTTACTCCGGTCCAACTCACGCCGGTCTATTTCAGTCCGGTCTAACTCACTCCGGTCTATCTCAGTCCAGTCTATCTCAATCCGGTCTATCTCACTCAGATCTATCTCACTCCGGTCTATCTCAGTCCAGTCTATCTCAGTCTGGTCTAACTCACTTCGATCTACCTCACTCCGATCTATCTCACTCAGATCTATCTCACTCCGGTCTATCTCACTCCGGTCTAACTCACTCCGGTCTAAATCACTCCGGTCTATCTCACACCGGTCTAACTCACTCCGGTCGAACTCACTCCGGTCTATCTCACTCCGGTCTAAATCACTGCGGTCTATTTCACTCCGGTATAAATCACTCCTGTGAATCTCACTCCGATCTATCTCATTCCGGTCCATCTCATTCCGGTCTATCTCACTCCGACAGAACTCACTCCGGTCTATCTCACTCCGGTCTAATTCACTCCGGTCTATCTCACTCCGGTCTATCTCACTCCGGTCTATCTCACACCAGTCTATCTCACTCCGGTCTAACTCACTCCGGTCTATCTCACTCCGGTCTAAATCACTGCGGTCTATTTCACTCCGGTCTAAATCACTCCTGTGAATCTCACTCCGATCTATCTCATTCCGGTCCACCTCATTCCGGTCTATCTCACTCCGACAGAACTCACTCCGGTCTATCTCACTCCGGTCTAATTCACTCCGGTCTATCTCACTCCGGTCTATCTCACGCCGGACTATCTCACTCCGGTCTATCTCACTCCGGTCAAACTCACTCCGGTCTAACTCACTCCGGTCTAACTCACTACGGTGTATCTCACTCCGGTCTAACTTACTCCGGTCCAACTCACGCCGGTCTATCTCAGTCCAGTCTAACTCACTCCGGTCTATCTCAATCCGGTCTAACTCACACCGGTATATCTCACTCAGTTCTATCTCACTCCGGTCTATCTCACTCCGGTGTATCTCACTCCGGTCTAACTCAGTCCGGACTATCTCACTCCAATGTATCTCACTCCAGTCTATCTCACTCCGGTATATCTCACTCCGGTCTATCTCACTCTGGTCTATCTCGGTGCACTCTATCTCAGTCCGGTGTATGTCAGTCCGGTCTAACTCAGTCCGGTCTATCTCACTCCAATCTATCTCACTCCGGTCTATCTCACTCCAGTCTATCTCAGTCCGGTCTATCTCATTCCAATCTATCTCACTCAGGTCTATCTCAGTCCGGTCTATCTCACTCCGGTCTAACTCACTCCGGTCGAACTCACTCCGGTCTATCTCACTCCGGTCTAACTTACTCCGGTCCAACTCACGCCGGTCTATCTCAGTCCGGTCTAACTCACTCCGGTCTATCTCAGTCCAGTCTATCTCAATCCGGTCTATCTCACTCAGATCTATCTCACTCCGGTCTATCTAAGTCCAGTCTATCTCAGTCTGGTCTAACTCACTCCGATCTATCTCACTCAGATCTATCTCACTCCGGTCTATCTCACTCCGGTCTAACTCACTCCGGTCTAAATCACTCCGGTCTATCTCACTCCGGTCTAAATCACTGCGGTCTATTTCACTCCGGTCTAAATCACTCCTGCGAATCTCACTCCGATCTATCTGCATTCCGGTCCATCTCATTCCGGTCTATCTCACTCCGACAGAACTCAATCCGGTCTATCTCACTCCGGTCTAATTCACTCCGGTCTATCTCACTCCGGTCTATCTCACACCGGTCTAACTCACTCCGGTCTAACTCACTCCGGTCTATCTCACTCCGGTCTAAATCACTGCGGTCTATTTCACTCCGGTCTAAATCACTCCTGTGAATCTCACTCCGATCTATCTCATTCCGGTCCATCTCATTCCGGTCTATCTCACTCCGACAGAACTCACTCCGGTCTATCTCACTCCGGTCTAATTCACTCCGGTCTATCTCACTCCGGTCTATCTCACTGCGGTCTATCTCACTCCGGTCAAATTCACTCCGGTCAAACTCACTCCAATCAATCTCACTCCGGTCTATCTCACTCCGGTCTATCTCACTCCGGTCAAACTCACTCCGGTCTAACTCACTCCGGTCTATCTCACTCTGGTGTATCTCACTCCGGTCTAACTCAGTCCGGTCTATCTCACTCCAATCTATCTCACTCCATTCTATCTCACTCCGGTATATCTCACTCCGGTCTATCTCACTCTGGTCTATCTCGGTGCACTCTATCTCAGTCCGGTGTATCTCAGTCCGGTCTAACTCAGTCCGGTCTATCTCACTCCAATCTATCTCACTCCGGTCTATCTCACTCCAGTCTATCTCAGTCCGGTCTATCTCATTCCAATCTATCTCACTCAGGTCTATCTCAGTCCGGTCTATCTCACTCCGGTCTATCTCACTCCGGTCTAACTCACTCCGGTCTAAATCACTCCGGTCTATCTCACACCGGTCTAACTCACTCCGGTCGAACTCACTCCGGTCTATCTCACCCCGGTCTAACTCACTCCGGTCTAACTCACTCCGGTCTATCTCACTCCGGTCTAACTTACTCCGGTCCAACTCACGCCGATCTATCTCAGTCCGGTCTAACTCACTCCGGTCTATCTCAGTCCAGTCTATCTCAATCCGGTCTATCTCACTCAGATCTATCTAACTCCGGTCTATCTCAGTCCAGTCTATCTCAGTCTGGTCTAACTCACTCCGATCTATCTCACTCAGATCTATCTCACTCCAGTCTATCTCAGTCTGGTCTATCTCACTCCGGTCTAATTCACTCTGATCTATCTCAGTCGGTCTATCTCACTCAGATCTATCTCACTCTGGTCTATCTCACTCCGGTCTATCTCACTCAGATCTATCTCGGTCCGGTCTATCTCACTGCGGTCTATCTCACTCCGGTCTATCTCACTCAGATCTATCTCACTCAGATCTATCTCACTCCAGTCTATCTCAGTCCAGTCTAACTCATTCCGGTCTAACTCACTCCGGTCTATCTCACTCAGGTCTAACTCACCAAGGTCTAAATCACTCCGGTCTATCTCACTCCGGTCTAACTCACTCCGGTCTATCTCACTCCGATCTAAATCACTCCTGTGTATCTCACTCCGATTTATCTCATTCCGGTCTATCTCACTCCGACGGAACTCACTACGGTCTATCTCACTCCAGTCGATCTCACTCCGGTCTAATTCACTCCGGTCTATCTCACTCCAGTCTATCTCACTCCGGTCTATCTCACTCCAGTCAAACTCACTCCGGTCAAACTCACTCCAATCAATCTCACTCCGGTCTATCTCACTCCGGTCTAACTTACTCCAGTCCAACTCACGCCGGTCTATCTCAGTCTGGTCTAACTCAATCCGGTCTATCTCAGTCCAGTCTATCTCAATCCGGTCTATCTCACTCAGATCTATCTCACTCCGGTCTATCTCAGTCCAGTCTATCTCAGTCTGGTCGAACTCACTCCGATCTATCTCACTCAGATCTATCTCAGTCCAGTCTATCTCAGTCGGTCTATCTCACTCAGATCTATCTCACTCTGGTCTATCTCACTCCAGTCTATCTCACTCAGATCTATCTCACTCCGGTCTATCTCGGTCCGGTCTATCTCACTCCGGTCTATCTCACTCCGGTCTATCTCACTCAGATCTATCTCACTCAGATCTATCTCACTCCAGTCTATCTCAGTCCAGTCTAACTCATTCCGGTCTAACTCACTCCGGTCTATCTCACTCCGGTCTATCTCACACCAGTCTATTTCAGTCCGGTCGATCTCATTCCAATCTATCTCACTCAGGTCTATCTCAGTCCGGTCTATCTCACTCCGGTCTATCTCACTCCGGTCTAACTCACTCCGGTCTAAATCACTCCTGTCTATCTCACTCTGGTCTAACTCACTCCGGTCGAACTCACTCCGGTCTATCTCACTCCGGTCTAACTCACTCCGGTCTAACTCACTCCGGTCTATCTCACTCCAGTCTAACTTACTCCGGTCCAACTCACGCCGGTCTATTTCAGTCCGATCTAACTCACTCCGGTCTATCTCAGTCCAGTCTATCTCAATCCGGTCTATCTCACTCAGATCTATCTCACTCCGGTCTATCTCAGTCCAGTCTATCTCAGTCTGGTCTAACTCACTTCGATCTACCTCACTCCGATCTATCTCACTCAGATCTATCTCACTCCGGTCTATCTCACTCCGGTCTAACTCACTCCGGTCTAAATCACTCCAGTCTATCTCACACCGGTCTAACTCACTCCGGTCGAACTCACTCCGGTCTATCTCACTCCGGTCTAAATCACTGCGGTCTATTTCACTCCGGTATAAATCACTCCTGTGAATCTCACTCCGATCTATCTCATTCCGGTCCATCTCATTCCGGTCTATCTCACTCCGACAGAACTCACTCCGGTCTATCTCACTCCGGTCTAATTCACTCCGGTCTATCTCACTCCGGTCTATCTCACTCCGGTCTATCTCACACCGGTCTATCTCATTCCGGTCTAACTCACTCCGGTCTATCTCACTCCGGTCTAAATCACTGCGGTCTATTTCACTCCGGTCTAAATCACTCCTGTGAATCTCACTCCGATCTATCTCATTCCGGTCTATCTCAGTCCAGTCTATCTCAGTCTGGTCGAACTCACTCCGGTCTATCTCACTCCGGTCTAATTCACTCCGGTCTATCTCACTCCGGTCTAACTTACTCCGGTCCAACTCACGCCGGTCTATCTCAGTCCAGTCTAACTCACTCCGGTCTATCTCAGTCCGGTCTAACTCACACCGGTATATCTCACTCAGTTCTATCTCACTCCGGTCTATCTCACTCTGGTGTATCTCACTCCGGTCTAACTCAGTCCGGTCTATCTCACTCCAATCTATCTCACTCCATTCTATCTCACTCCGGTATATCTCACTCCGGTCTATCTCACTCTGGTCTATCTCGGTGCACTCTATCTCAGTCCGGTGTATCTCAGTCCGGTCTAATTCAGTCCGGTCTATCTCACTCCAATCTATCTCACTCCGGTCTATCTCACTCCAGTCTATCTCAGTCCGGTCTATCTCACTCCAATCTATCTCACTCCGGTCTATCTCACTCCAGTCTATCTCAGTCCGGTCTATCTCATTCCAATCTATCTCACTCAGGTCTATCTCAGTCCGGTCTATCTCACTCCGGTCTATCTCACTCCGGTCTAACTCACTCCGGTCTAAATCACTCCGTTCTATCTCACACCGGTCTAACTCACTCCGGTCGAACTCACTCCGGTCTATCTCACCCCGGTCTAACTCACTCCGGTCTAACTCACTCCGGTCTATCTCACTCCGGTCTAACTTACTCCGGTCCAACTCACGCCGATCTATCTCAGTCCGGTCTAACTCACTCCGGTCTATCTCAGTCCAGTCTATCTCAATCCGGTCTATCTCACTCAGATCTATCTAACTCCGGTCTATCTCAGTCCAGTCTATCTCAGTCTGGTCTAACTCACTCCGATCTATCTCACTCAGATCTATCTCACTCCAGTCTATCTCAGTCTGGTCTATCTCACTCCGGTCTAATTCACCCTGATCTATCTCAGTCGGTCTATCTCACTCAGATCTATCTCACTGCGGTCTATCTCACTCCGGTCTATCTCACTCAGATCTATCTCACTCAGATCTATCTCACTCCAGTCTATCTCAGTCCAGTCTAACTCATTCCGGTCTAACTCACTCCGGTCTATCTCACTCAGGTCTAACTCACCAAGGTCTAAACCACTCCTGTCTATCTCACTCCGGTCTAACTCACTCCGGTCTATCTCACTCCGATCTAAATCACTCCTGTGTATCTCACTCCGATTTATCTCATTCCGGTCTATCTCACTCCGACGGAACTCACTACGGTCTATCTCACTCCAGTCGATCTCACTCCGGTCTAATTCACTCCGGTCTATCTCACTCCAGTCTATCTCACTCCGGTCTATCTCACTCCAGTCAAACTCACTCCGGTCAAACTCACTCCAATCAATCTCACTCCGGTCTATCTCACTCCGGTCTAACTTACTCCAGTCCAACTCACGCCGGTCTATCTCAGTCTGGTCTAACTCAATCCGGTCTATCTCAGTCCAGTCTATCTCAATCCGGTCTATCTCACTCAGATCTATCTCACTCCGGTCTATCTCAGTCCAGTCTATCTCAGTCTGGTCGAACTCACTCCGATCTATCTCACTCAGATCTATCTCAGTCCAGTCTATCTCAGTCGGTCTATCTCACTCAGATCTATCTCACTCTGGTCTATCTCATTCCAGTCTATCTCACTCAGATCTATCTCACTCCGGTCTATCTCGGTCCGGTCTATCTCACTCCGGTCTATCTCACTCCGGTCTATCTCACTCAGATCTATCTCACTCAGATCTATCTCACTCCAGTCTATCTCAGTCCAGTCTAACTCATTCCGGTCTAACTCACTCCGGTCTATCTCACTCCGGTCTATCTCACACCAGTCTATTTCAGTCCGGTCGATCTCATTCCAATCTATCTCACTCAGGTCTATCTCAGTCCGGTCTATCTCACTCCGGTCTATCTCACTCCGGTCTAACTCACTCCGGTCTAAATCACTCCTGTCTATCTCACTCCGGTCTAACTCACTCCGGTCGAACTCACTCCGGTCTATCTCACTCCGGTCTAACTCACACCGGTCTAACTCACTCCGGTCTATCTCACTCCGGTCTAACTTACTCCGGTCCAACTCACGCCGGTCTATTTCAGTCCGGTCTAACTCACTCCGGTCTATCTCAGTCCAGTCTATCTCAATCCGGTCTATCTCACTCAGATCTATCTCACTCCGGTCTATCTCAGTCCAGTCTATCTCAGTCTGGTCTAACTCACTTCGATCTACCTCACTCCGATCTATCTCACTCAGATCTATCTCACTCCGGTCTATCTCACTCCGGTCTAACTCACTCCGGTCTAAATCACTCCGGTCTATCTCACACCGGTCTAACTCACTCCGGTCGAACTCACTCCGGTCTATCTCACTCCGGTCTAAATCACTGCGGTCTATTTCACTCCGGTATAAATCACTCCTGTGAATCTCACTCCGATCTATCTCATTCCGGTCCATCTCATTCCGGTCTATCTCACTCCGACAGAACTCACTCCGGTCTATCTCACTCCGGTCTAATTCACTCCGGTCTATCTCACTCCGGTCTATCTCACTCCGGTCTATCTCACACCAGTCTATCTCACTCCGGTCTAACTCACTCCGGTCTATCTCACTCCGGTCTAAATCACTGCGGTCTATTTCACTCCGGTCTAAATCACTCCTGTGAATCTCACTCCGATCTATCTCATTCCAGTCCACCTCATTCCGGTCTATCTCACTCCGACAGAACTCACTCCGGTCTATCTCACTCCGGTCTAATTCACCCCGGTCTATCTCACTCCGGTCTATCTCACGCCGGACTATCTCACTCCGGTCTATCTCACTCCGGTCAAACTCACTCCGGTCTAACTCACTCCGGTCTAACTCACTACGGTGTATCTCACTCCGGTCTAACTTACTCCGGTCCAACTCACGCCGGTCTATCTCAGTCCAGTCTAACTCACTCCGGTCTATCTCAATCCGGTCTAACTCACACCGGTATATCTCACTCAGTTCTATCTCACTCCGGTCTATCTCACTCCGGTGTATCTCACTCCGGTCTAACTCAGTCCGGACTATCTCACTCCAATGTATCTCACTCCAGTCTATCTCACTCCGGTATATCTCACTCCGGTCTATCTCACTCTGGTCTATCTCGGTGCACTCTATCTCAGTCCGGTGTATGTCAGTCCGGTCTAACTCAGTCCGGTCTATCTCACTCCAATCTATCTCACTCCGGTCTATCTCACTCCAGTCTATCTCAGTCCGGTCTATCTCATTCCAATCTATCTCACTCAGGTCTATCTCAGTCCGGTCTATCTCACTCCGGTCTAACTCACTCCGGTCGAACTCACTCCGGTCTATCTCACTCCGGTCTAACTTACTCCGGTCCAACTCACGCCGGTCTATCTCAGTCCGGTCTAACTCACTCCGGTCTATCTCAGTCCAGTCTATCTCAATCCGGTCTATCTCACTCAGATCTATCTCACTCCGGTCTATCTAAGTCCAGTCTATCTCAGTCTGGTCTAACTCACTCCGATCTATCTCACTCAGATCTATCTCACTCGGTCTATCTCACTCCGGTCTAACTCACTCCGGTCTAAATCACTCCGGTCTATCTCACTCCGGTCTAAATCACTGCGGTCTATTTCACTCCGGTCTAAATCACTCCTGCGAATCTCACTCCGATCTATCTGCATTCCGGTCCATCTCATTCCGGTCTATCTCACTCCGACAGAACTCAATCCGGTCTATCTCACTCCGGTCTAATTCACTCCGGTCTATCTCACTCCGGTCTATCTCACACCGGTCTAACTCACTCCGGTCTAACTCACTCCGGTCTATCTCACTCCGGTCTAAATCACTGCGGTCTATTTCACTCCGGTCTAAATCACTCCTGTGAATCTCACTCCGATCTATCTCATTCCGGTCCATCTCATTCCGGTCTATCTCACTCCGACAGAACTCACTCCGGTCTATCTCACTCCGGTCTAATTCACTCCGGTCTATCTCACTCCGGTCTATCTCACTGCGGTCTATCTCACTCCGGTCAAATTCACTCCGGTCAAACTCACTCCAATCAATCTCACTCCGGTCTATCTCACTCCGGTCTATCTCACTCCGGTCAAACTCACTCCGGTCTAACTCACTCCGGTCTAACTCACTATGGTGTATCTCACTCCGGTCTAACTTACTCCGGTCCAACTCACGCCGGTCTATCTCAGTCCAGTCTAACTCACTCCGGTCTATCTCAGTCCGGTCTAACTCACACCGGTATATCTCACTCAGTTCTATCTCACTCCGGTCTATCTCACTCTGGTGTATCTCACTCCGGTCTAACTCAGTCCGGTCTATCTCACTCCAATCTATCTCACTCCATTCTATCTCACTCCGGTATATCTCACTCCGGTCTATCTCACTCTGGTCTATCTCGGTGCACTCTATCTCAGTCCGGTCTATCTCACTCCAATCTATCTCACTCCGGTCTATCTCACTCCAGTCTATCTCAGTCCGGTCTATCTCATTCCAATCTATCTCACTCAGGTCTATCTCAGTCCGGTCTATCTCACTCCGGTCTATCTCACTCCGGTCTAACTCACTCCGGTCTAAATCACTCCGGTCTATCTCACACCGGTCTAACTCACTCCGGTCGAACTCACTCCGGTCTATCTCACCCCGGTCTAACTCACTCCGGTCTAACTCACTCCGGTCTATCTCACTCCGGTCTAACTTACTCCGGTCCAACTCACGCCGGTCTATCTCAGTCCGGTCTAACTCACTCCGGTCTATCTCACTCAGATCTATCTCCATCCGGTCTATCTCAGTCCAGTCTATCGCAGTCTGGTCTAACTCACTCCGATCTATCTCACTCAGATCTATCTCACTCCAGTCTATCTCAGTCTGGTCTATCTCACTCCGGTCTAATTCACTCTGATCTATCTCAGTCGGTCTATCTCACTCAGATCGATCTCACTCTGGTCTATCTCACTCCGGTCTATCTCACTCAGATCTATCTCGGTCCGGTCTATCTCACTCCGGTCTATCTCACTCCGGTCTATCTCACTCAGATCTATCTCACTCAGATCTATCTCACTCCAGTCTATCTCAGTCCAGTCTAACTCATTCCGGTCTAACTCACTCCGGTCTATCTCACTCAGGTCTAACTCACCAAGGTCTAAATCACTCCGGTCTATCTCACTCCGGTCTAACTCACTCCGGTCTATCTCACTCCGATCTAAATCACTCCTGTGTATCTCACTCCGATTTATCTCATTCCGGTCTATCTCACTCCGACGGAACTCACTACGGTCTATCTCACTCCAGTCGATCTCACTCCGGTCTAATTCACTCCGGTCTATCTCACTCCAGTCTATCTCACTCCGGTCTATCTCACTCCAGTCAAACTCACTCCGGTCAAACTCACTCCAATCAATCTCACTCCGGTCTATCTCACTCCGGTCTAACTTACTCCAGTCCAACTCACGCCGGTCTATCTCAGTCTGGTCTAACTCAATCCGGTCTATCTCAGTCCAGTCTATCTCAATCCGGTCTATCTCACTCAGATCTATCTCACTCCGGTCTATCTCAGTCCAGTCTATCTCAGTCTGGTCGAACTCACTCCGATCTATCTCACTCAGATCTATCTCAGTCCAGTCTATCTCAGTCGGTCTATCTCACTCAGATCTATCTCACTCTGGTCTATCTCACTCCAGTCTATCTCACTCAGATCTATCTCACTCCGGTCTATCTCGGTCCGGTCTATCTCACTCCGGTCTATCTCACTCCGGTCTATCTCACTCAGATCTATCTCACTCAGATCTATCTCACTCCAGTCTATCTCAGTCCAGTCTAACTCATTCCGGTCTAACTCACTCCGGTCTATCTCACTCCGGTCTATCTCACACCAGTCTATTTCAGTCCGGTCGATCTCATTCCAATCTATCTCACTCAGGTCTATCTCAGTCCGGTCTATCTCACTCCGGTCTATCTCACTCCGGTCTAACTCACTCCGGTCTAAATCACTCCGGTCAAACTCACTCCGGTCTAACTCACTCCGGTCTAACTCACTACGGTGTATCTCACTCCGGTCTAAATCACTGCGGTCTATTTCACTCCGGTCTAAATCACTCCTGTGAATCTCACTCCGATCTATCTCATTCCGGTCCACCTCATTCCGGTCTATCTCACTCCGACAGAACTCACTCCGGTCTATCTCACTCCGGTCTAATTCACCCCGGTCTATCTCACTCCGGTCTATCTCACGCCGGACTATCTCACTCCGGTCTATCTCACTCCGGTCAAACTCACTCCGGTCTAACTCACTCCGGTCTAACTCACTACGGTGTATCTCACTCCGGTCTAACTTACTCCGGTCCAACTCACGCCGGTCTATCTCAGTCCAGTCTAACTCACTCCGGTCTATCTCAATCCGGTCTAACTCACACCGGTATATCTCACTCAGTTCTATCTCACTCCGGTCTATCTCACTCCGGTGTATCTCACTCCGGTCTAACTCAGTCCGGACTATCTCACTCCAATGTATCTCACTCCAGTCTATCTCACTCCGGTATATCTCACTCCGGTCTATCTCACTCTGGTCTATCTCGGTGCACTCTATCTCAGTCCGGTGTATGTCAGTCCGGTCTAACTCAGTCCGGTCTATCTCACTCCAATCTATCTCACTCCGGTCTATCTCACTCCAGTCTATCTCAGTCCGGTCTATCTCATTCCAATCTATCTCACTCAGGTCTATCTCAGTCCGGTCTATCTCACTCCGGTCTAACTCACTCCGGTCGAACTCACTCCGGTCTATCTCACTCCGGTCTAACTTACTCCGGTCCAACTCACGCCGGTCTATCTCAGTCCGGTCTAACTCACTCCGGTCTATCTCAGTCCAGTCTATCTCAATCCGGTCTATCTCACTCAGATCTATCTCACTCCGGTCTATCTAAGTCCAGTCTATCTCAGTCTGGTCTAACTCACTCCGATCTATCTCACTCAGATCTATCTCACTCGGTCTATCTCACTCCGGTCTAACTCACTCCGGTCTAAATCACTCCGGTCTATCTCACTCCGGTCTAAATCACTGCGGTCTATTTCACTCCGGTCTAAATCACTCCTGCGAATCTCACTCCGATCTATCTGCATTCCGGTCCATCTCATTCCGGTCTATCTCACTCCGACAGAACTCAATCCGGTCTATCTCACTCCGGTCTAATTCACTCCGGTCTATCTCACTCCGGTCTATCTCACACCGGTCTAACTCACTCCGGTCTAACTCACTCCGGTCTATCTCACTCCGGTCTAAATCACTGCGGTCTATTTCACTCCGGTCTAAATCACTCCTGTGAATCTCACTCCGATCTATCTCATTCCGGTCCATCTCATTCCGGTCTATCTCACTCCGACAGAACTCACTCCGGTCTATCTCACTCCGGTCTAATTCACTCCGGTCTATCTCACTCCGGTCTATCTCACTGCGGTCTATCTCACTCCGGTCAAATTCACTCCGGTCAAACTCACTCCAATCAATCTCACTCCGGTCTATCTCACTCCGGTCTATCTCACTCCGGTCAAACTCACTCCGGTCTAACTCACTCCGGTCTAACTCACTATGGTGTATCTCACTCCGGTCTAACTTACTCCGGTCCAACTCACGCCGGTCTATCTCAGTCCAGTCTAACTCACTCCGGTCTATCTCAGTCCGGTCTAACTCACACCGGTATATCTCACTCAGTTCTATCTCACTCCGGTCTATCTCACTCTGGTGTATCTCACTCCGGTCTAACTCAGTCCGGTCTATCTCACTCCAATCTATCTCACTCCATTCTATCTCACTCCGGTATATCTCACTCCGGTCTATCTCACTCTGGTCTATCTCGGTGCACTCTATCTCAGTCCGGTCTATCTCACTCCAATCTATCTCACTCCGGTCTATCTCACTCCAGTCTATCTCAGTCCGGTCTATCTCATTCCAATCTATCTCACTCAGGTCTATCTCAGTCCGGTCTATCTCACTCCGGTCTATCTCACTCCGGTCTAACTCACTCCGGTCTAAATCACTCCGGTCTATCTCACACCGGTCTAACTCACTCCGGTCGAACTCACTCCGGTCTATCTCACCCCGGTCTAACTCACTCCGGTCTAACTCACTCCGGTCTATCTCACTCCGGTCTAACTTACTCCGGTCCAACTCACGCCGGTCTATCTCAGTCCGGTCTAACTCACTCCGGTCTATCTCACTCAGATCTATCTCCATCCGGTCTATCTCAGTCCAGTCTATCGCAGTCTGGTCTAACTCACTCCGATCTATCTCACTCAGATCTATCTCACTCCAGTCTATCTCAGTCTGGTCTATCTCACTCCGGTCTAATTCACTCTGATCTATCTCAGTCGGTCTATCTCACTCAGATCGATCTCACTCTGGTCTATCTCACTCCGGTCTATCTCACTCAGATCTATCTCGGTCCGGTCTATCTCACTCCGGTCTATCTCACTCCGGTCTATCTCACTCAGATCTATCTCACTCAGATCTATCTCACTCCAGTCTATCTCAGTCCAGTCTAACTCATTCCGGTCTAACTCACTCCGGTCTATCTCACTCAGGTCTAACTCACCAAGGTCTAAATCACTCCGGTCTATCTCACTCCGGTCTAACTCACTCCGGTCTATCTCACTCCGATCTAAATCACTCCTGTGTATCTCACTCCGATTTATCTCATTCCGGTCTATCTCACTCCGACGGAACTCACTACGGTCTATCTCACTCCAGTCGATCTCACTCCGGTCTAATTCACTCCGGTCTATCTCACTCCAGTCTATCTCACTCCGGTCTATCTCACTCCAGTCAAACTCACTCCGGTCAAACTCACTCCAATCAATCTCACTCCGGTCTATCTCACTCCGGTCTAACTTACTCCAGTCCAACTCACGCCGGTCTATCTCAGTCTGGTCTAACTCAATCCGGTCTATCTCAGTCCAGTCTATCTCAATCCGGTCTATCTCACTCAGATCTATCTCACTCCGGTCTATCTCAGTCCAGTCTATCTCAGTCTGGTCGAACTCACTCCGATCTATCTCACTCAGATCTATCTCAGTCCAGTCTATCTCAGTCGGTCTATCTCACTCAGATCTATCTCACTCTGGTCTATCTCACACCAGTCTATCTCACTCAGATCTATCTCACTCCGGTCTATCTCGGTCCGGTCTATCTCACTCCGGTCTATCTCACTCCGGTCTATCTCACTCAGATCTATCTCACTCAGATCTATCTCACTCCAGTCTATCTCAGTCCAGTCTAACTCATTCCGGTCTAACTCACTCCGGTCTATCTCACTCCGGTCTATCTCACACCAGTCTATTTCAGTCCGGTCGATCTCATTCCAATCTATCTCACTCAGGTCTATCTCAGTCCGGTCTATCTCACTCCGGTCTATCTCACTCCGGTCTAACTCACTCCGGTCTAAATCACTCCTGTCTATCTCACTCCGGTCTAACTCACTCCGGTCGAACTCACTCCGGTCTATCTCACTCCGGTCTAACTCACTCCGGTCTAACTCACTCCGGTCTATCTCACTCCGGTCTAACTTACTCCGGTCCAACTCACGCCGGTCTATTTCAGTCCGGTCTAACTCACTCCGGTCTATCTCAGTCCAGTCTATCTCAATCCGGTCTATCTCACTCAGATCTATCTCACTCCGGTCTATCTCAGTCCAGTCTATCTCAGTCTGGTCTAACTCACTTCGATCTACCTCACTCCGATCTATCTCACTCAGATCTATCTCACTCCGGTCTATCTCACTCCGGTCTAACTCACTCCGGTCTAAATCACTCCGGTCTATCTCACACCGGTCTAACTCACTCCGGTCGAGCTCACTCCGGTCTATCTCACTCCGGTCTAAATCACTGCGGTCTATTTCACTCCGGTATAAATCACTCCTGTGAATCTCACTCCGATCTATCTCATTCCGGTCCATCTCATTCCGGTCTATCTCACTCCGACAGAACTCACTCCGGTCTATCTCACTCCGGTCTAATTCACTCCGGTCTATCTCACTCCGGTCTATCTCACTCCGGTCTATCTCACACCAGTCTATCTCACTCCGGTCTAACTCACTCCGGTCTATCTCACTCCGGTCTAAATCACTGCGGTCTATTTCACTCCGGTCTAAATCACTCCTGTGAATCTCACTCCGATCTATCTCATTCCGGTCCACCTCATTCCGGTCTATCTCACTCCGACAGAACTCACTCCGGTCTATCTCACTCCGGTCTAATTCACCCCGGTCTATCTCACTCTGGTCTATCTCACGCCGGACTATCTCACTCCGGTCTATCTCACTCCGGTCAAACTCACTCCGGTCTAACTCACTCCGGTCTAACTCACTACGGTGTATCTCACTCCGGTCTAACTTACTCCGGTCCAACTCACGCCGGTCTATCTCAGTCCAGTCTAACTCACTCCGGTCTATCTCAATCCGGTCTAACTCACACCGGTATATCTCACTCAGTTCTATCTCACTCCGGTCTATCTCACTCCGGTGTATCTCACTCCGGTCTAACTCAGTCCGGACTATCTCACTCCAATGTATCTCACTCCAGTCTATCTCACTCCGGTATATCTCACTCCGGTCTATCTCACTCTGGTCTATCTCGGTGCACTCTATCTCAGTCCGGTGTATCTCAGTCCGGTCTAACTCAGTCCGGTCTATCTCACTCCAATCTATCTCACTCCGGTCTATCTCACTCCAGTCTATCTCAGTCCGGTCTATCTCATTCCAATCTATCTCACTCAGGTCTATCTCAGTCCGGTCTATCTCACTCCGGTCTAACTCACTCCGGTCGAACTCACTCCGGTCTATCTCACTCCGGTCTAACTTACTCCGGTCCAACTCACGCCGGTCTATCTCAGTCCGGTCTAACTCACTCCGGTCTATCTCAGTCCAGTCTATCTCAATCCGGTCTATCTCACTCAGATCTATCTCACTCCGGTCTATCTAAGTCCAGTCTATCTCAGTCTGGTCTAACTCACTCCGATCTATCTCACTCAGATCTATCTCACTCCGGTCTATCTCACTCCGGTCTAACTCACTCCGGTCTAAATCACTCCGGTCTATCTCACTCCGGTCTAAATCACTGCGGTCTATTTCACTCCGGTCTAAATCACTCCTGCGAATCTCACTCCGATCTATCTGCATTCCGGTCCATCTCATTCCGGTCTATCTCACTCCGACAGAACTCAATCCGGTCTATCTCACTCCGGTCTAATTCACTCCGGTCTATCTCACTCCGGTCTATCTCACACCGGTCTAACTCACTCCGGTCTAACTCACTCCGGTCTATCTCACTCCGGTCTAAATCACTGCGGTCTATTTCACTCCGGTCTAAATCACTCCTGTGAATCTCACTCCGATCTATCTCATTCCGGTCCATCTCATTCCGGTCTATCTCACTCCGACAGAACTCACTCCGGTCTATCTCACTCCGGTCTAATTCACTCCGGTCTATCTCACTCCGGTCTATCTCACTGCGGTCTATCTCACTCCGGTCAAATTCACTCCGGTCAAACTCACTCCAATCAATCTCACTCCGGTCTATCTCACTCCGGTCTATCTCACTCCGGTCAAACTCACTCCGGTCTAACTCACTCCGGTCTAACTCACTACGGTGTATCTCACTCCGGTCTAACTTACTCCGGTCCAACTCACGCCGGTCTATCTCAGTCCAGTCTAACTCACTCCGGTCTATCTCAGTCCGGTCTAACTCACACCGGTATATCTCACTCAGTTCTATCTCACTCCGGTCTATCTCACTCTGGTGTATCTCACTCCGGTCTAACTCAGTCCGGTCTATCTCACTCCAATCTATCTCACTCCATTCTATCTCACTCCGGTATATCTCACTCCGGTCTATCTCACTCTGGTCTATCTCGGTGCACTCTATCTCAGTCCGGTCTATCTCACTCCAATCTATCTCACTCCGGTCTATCTCACTCCAGTCTATCTCAGTCCGGTCTATCTCATTCCAATCTATCTCACTCAGGTCTATCTCAGTCCGGTCTATCTCACTCCGGTCTATCTCACTCCGGTCTAACTCACTCCGGTCTAAATCACTCCGGTCTATCTCACACCGGTCTAACTCACTCCGGTCGAACTCACTCCGGTCTATCTCACCCCGGTCTAACTCACTCCGGTCTAACTCACTCCGGTCTATCTCACTCCGGTCTAACTTACTCCGGTCCAACTCACGCCGGTCTATCTCAGTCCGGTCTAACTCACTCCGGTCTATCTCACTCAGATCTATCTCCATCCGGTCTATCTCAGTCCAGTCTATCTCAGTCTGGTCTAACTCACTCCGATCTATCTCACTCAGATCTATCTCACTCCAGTCTATCTCAGTCTGGTCTATCTCACTCCGGTCTAATTCACTCTGATCTATCTCAGTCGGTCTATCTCACTCAGATCGATCTCACTCTGGTCTATCTCACTCCGGTCTATCTCACTCAGATCTATCTCGGTCCGGTCTATCTCACTCCGGTCTATCTCACTCCGGTCTATCTCACTCAGATCTATCTCACTCAGATCTATCTCACTCCAGTCTATCTCAGTCCAGTCTAACTCATTCCGGTCTAACTCACTCCGGTCTATCTCACTCAGGTCTAACTCACCAAGGTCTAAATCACTCCGGTCTATCTCACTCCGGTCTAACTCACTCCGGTCTATCTCACTCCGATCTAAATCACTCCTGTGTATCTCACTCCGATTTATCTCATTCCGGTCTATCTCACTCCGACGGAACTCACTACGGTCTATCTCACTCCAGTCGATCTCACTCCGGTCTAATTCACTCCGGTCTATCTCACTCCAGTCTATCTCACTCCGGTCTATCTCACTCCAGTCAAACTCACTCCGGTCAAACTCACTCCAATCAATCTCACTCCGGTCTATCTCACTCCGGTCTATCTTACTCCAGTCCAACTCACGCCGGTCTATCTCAGTCCGGTCAAACTCAATCCGGTCTATCTCAGTCCAGTCTATCTCAATCCGGTCTATCTCACTCAGATCTATCTCACTCCGGTCTATCTCAGTCCAGTCTATCTCAGTCTTGTCGAACTCACTCCGATCTATCTCACTCAGATCTATCTCAGTCCAGTCTATCTCAGTCGGTCTATCTCACTCAGATCTGTCTCACTCTGGTCTATCTCACTCCAGTCTATCTCACTCAGATCTATCTCACTCCGGTCTATCTCGGTCCGGTCTATCTCACTCCGGTCTATCTCACTCCGGTCTATCTCACTCAGATCTATCTCACTCAGATCTATCTCACTCCAGTCTATCTCAGTCCAGTCTAACTCATTCCGGTCTAACTCACTCAGATCTATCTCACTCCGGTCTATCTCACACCAGTCTATTTCAGTCCGGTCGATCTCATTCCAATCTATCTCACTCAGGTCTATCTCAGTCCGGTCTATCTCACTCCGATCTAGCTCACTCCGGTCTAACTCACTCCGGTCTAAATCACTCAGGTCTATCTCACTGCGGTCTATTTCACTCCAGTCTAAATCACTCCTGTGAATCTCACTCCGATCGATCTCATTCCGGTCCATCTCATTCCGGTCTATCTCACTCCGACAGAACTCACTCCGGTCTATCTCACTCCGGTCTAACTCACTCCGGTCTATCTCACTCCGGTCTATCTCACACCAGTCTATTTCAGTCCGGTCGTTCTCATTCCAATCTATCTCACTCAGATCTATCTCACTCCAGTCTATCTCAGTCCAGTCTAACTCACTCCGGTCTATCTCACTCCGATCTAAATCACTCCTGTGTATCTCACTCCGATTTATCTCATTCCGGTCTATCTCACTCCGACGGAACTCACTACGGTCTATCTCACTCCAGTCGATCTCACTCCGGTCTAATTCACTCCGGTCTATCTCACTCCAGTCTATCTCACTCTGGTCTATCTCACTCCAGTCAAACTCACTCCGGTCAAACTCACTCCAATCAATCTCACTCCGGTCTATCTCACTCCGGTCTATCTCACTCCGGTCAAACTCACACCGGTCTAACTCACTCCGGTCTAACTCACTCCGGTCTATCTCACTCCGGTCTAACTTACTCCAGTCCAACTCACGCCGGTCTATCTCAGTCCGGTCTAACTCAATCCGGTCTATCTCAGTCCAGACTATCTCAATCCGGTCTATCTCACTCAGATCTATCTCACTCCGGTCTATCTCAGTTCAGTCTATCTCAGTCTGGTCGATCTCAGTCCGATCTATCTCACTCAGATCTATCTCAGTCCAGTCTATCTCAGTCCGTCTATCTCACTCAGATCTATCTCACTCTGGTCTATCTCACTCCAGTCTATCTCACTCAGATCTATCTCACTCCGATCTACCTCGGTCCGGTCTATCTCACTCCGGTCTATCTCACTCCGGTCTATCTCACTCAGATCTATCTCACTCAGATCTATCTCACTCCAGTCCATCTCAGTCCAGTCTAACTCATTCCGGTCTAACTCACTCCGGTCTATCTCACTCCGGTCTATCTCACACCAGTCTATTTCAGTCCGGTCGATCTCATTCCAATCTATCTCACTCAGGTCTATCTCAGTCCGGTCCATCTCACTCCGATCTAGCTCACTCCGGTCTAACTCACTCCGGTCTAAATCACTCCGGTCTATCTCACACCAGTCTAACTCACTCCAGTCTAATTCACTCCGGTCTATCTCACTCCGGTCTAAATCACTGCGGTCTATTTCACTCCGGTCTAAATCACTCCTGTGAATCTCACTCCGATCGATCTCATTCCGGTGCATCTCATTCCGGTCTATCTCACTCCGACAGAACTCACTCCGGTCTATCTCACTCCGGTCTAATTCACTCCGGTCTATCTCACTCCGGTCTATCTCACTCCGGTCTATCTCACACCGGTCTAACTCACTCCGGTCTAACTCACTCCGGTCTATCTCACTCCGGTCTAAATCACTGCGGTCTATTTCACTCCGGTCTAAATCACTCCAGTGAATCTCACTCCGATCTATCTCATTCCGGTCCATCTCATTCCGGTCTATCTCACTCCGACAGAACTCACTCCGGTCTATCTCACTCCGGTCTAATTCACTCCGGTCTATCTCACTCCGGTCTATCTCACACCGGTCTAACTCACTCCGGTCTAACTCACTCCGGTCTCTCTCACTCCGGTCTAAATCACTGCGGTTTTTTCACTCCGGTCTAAATCACTCCTGTGAATCTCACTCCGATCTATCTCATTCCGGTCCACCTCATTCCGGTCTAATTCACTCCGGTCTATCTCACTCCGGTCAATCTCACGCCGGTCTATCTCACTCCGGTCTATCTCACTCCGGTCAAACTCACTCTGGTCTAACTCACTCCGGTCTAACTCACTACGGTGTATCTCACTCCGGTCTAACTTACTCCGGTCCAACTCACGTCGGTCTATCTCAGTCCAGTCTAACTCACTCCGGTCTATCTCAATCCGGTCTAACTCACACCGGTATATCTCACTCAGTTCTATCTCACTCCGGTCTATCTCACTCCGGTGTATCTCACTCCGGTCTAACTCAGTCCGGACTATCTCACTCCAATGTATCTCACTCCAGTCTATCTCACTCCGGTATATCTCACTCCGGTCTATCTCACTCTGGTCTATCTCGGTGCACTCTATCTCAGTCCGGTGTATCTCAGTCCGGTCTAACTCAGTCCGGTCTATCTCACTCCAATCTATCTCACTCCGGTCTATCTCACTCCAGTCTATCTCAGTCCGGTCTATCTCATTCCAATCTATCTCACTAAGGTCTATCTCAGTCCGGTCTATCTCAATCCGGTCTAACTCACTCCGGTCGAACTCACTCCGGTCTATCTCACTCCGGTCTAACTTACTCCGGTCCAACTCACGCCGGTCTATCTCAGTCCGGTCTAACTCACTCTGGTCTATCTCAGTCCAGTCTATCTCAATCCGGTCTATCTCACTCAGATCTATCTCACTCCGGTCTATCTCAGTCCAGTCTATCTCAGTCTGGTCTAACTCACTCCGATCTATCTCACTCAGATCTATCTCACTCCGGTCTATCTCACTCCGGTCTAACTCACTCCGGTCTAAATCACTCCGGTCTATCTCACTCCGGTCTAAATCACTGCGGTCTATTTCACTCCGGTCTAAATCACTCCTGCGAATCTCACTCCGATCTATCTCATTCCGTTCCATCTCATTCCGGTCTATCTCAATCCGGTCTATCTCACTCCGGTCTAATTCACTCCGGTCTATCTCACTCCGGTCTATCTCACACCGGTCTAACTCACTCCGGTCTAACTCACTCCGGTCTATCTCACTCCGGTCTAAATCACTGCGGTCTATTTCACTCCGGTCTAAATCACTCCTGTGAATCTCACTCCGATCTAGCTCACTCCGGTCTAACTCACTCCGGTCTAAATCACTCCGGTCTATCTCACACCAGTCTAACTCACTCCAGTCTAATTCACTCCGGTCTATCTCACTCCGGTCTAAATCACTGCGGTCTATATCACTCCGGTCTAAATCACTCCTGTGAATCTCACTCCGATCGATCTCATTCCGGTGCATCTCATTCCGGTCTATCTCACTCCGACAGAACTCACTCCGGTCTATCTCACTCCGGTCTAATTCACTCCGGTCTATCTCACTCCGGTCTATCTCACTCCGGTCTATCTCACACCGGTCTAACTCACTCCGGTCTAACTCACTCCGGTCTATCTCACTCCGGTCTAAATCACTGCGGTCTATTTCACTCCGGTCTAAATCACTCCAGTGAATCTCACTCCGATCTATCTCATTCCGGTCCATCTCATTCCGGTCTATCTCACTCCGACAGAACTCACTCCGGTCTATCTCACTCCGGTCTAATTCACTCCGGTCTATCTCACTCCGGTCTATCTCACTCCGGTCTATCTCACACCGGTCTAACTCACTCCGGTCTAACACACTCCGGTCTCTCTCACTCCGGTCTAAATCACTGCGGTCTATTTCACTCCGGTCTAAATCACTCCTGTGAATCTCACTCCGATCTATCTCATTCCGGTCCACCTCATTCCGGTCTAATTCACTCCGGTCTATCTCACTCCGGTCTATCTCACGCCGGTCTATCTCACTCCGGTCTATCTCACTCCGGTCAAACTCACTCCGGTCTAACTCACTCCGGTCTAACTCACTACGGTGTATCTCACTCCGGTCTAACTTACTCCGGTCCAACTCACGCCGGTCTATCTCAGTCCAGTCTAACTCACTCCGGTCTATCTCAATCCGGTCTAACTCACACCGGTATATCTCACTCAGTTCTATCTCACTCCGGTCTATCTCACTCCGGTGTATCTCACTCCGGTCTAACTCAGTCCGGACTATCTCACTCCAATGTATCTCACTCCAGTCTATCTCACTCCGGTATATCTCACTCCGGTCTATCTCTCTCTGGTCTATCTCGGTGCACTCTATCTCAGTCCGGTGTATCTCAGTCCGGTCTAACTCAGTCCGGTCTATCTCACTCCAATCTATCTCACTCCGGTCTATCTCACTCCAGTCTATCTCAGTCCGGTCTATCTCATTCCAATCTATCTCACTCAGGTCTATCTCAGTCCGGTCTATCTCAATCCGGTCTAACTCTCTCCGGTCGAACTCACTCCGGTCTATCTCACTCCGGTCTAACTTACTCCGGTCCAACTCACGCCGGTCTATCTCAGTCCGGTCTAACTCACTCTGGTCTATCTCAGTCCAGTCTATCTCAATCCGGTCTATCTCACTCAGATCTATCTCACTCCGGTCTATCTCAGTCCAGTCTATCTCAGTCTGGTCTAACTCACTCCGATCTATCTCACTCAGATCTATCTCACTCCGGTCTATCTCACTCCGGTCTAACTCACTCCGGTCTAAATCACTCCGGTCTATCTCACTCCGGTCTAAATCACTGCGGTCTATTTCACTCCGGTCTAAATCACTCCTGCGAATCTCACTCCGATCTATCTCATTCCGGTCCATCTCATTCCGGTCTATCTCACTCCGGTCTATCTCACTCCGGTCTAATTCACTCCGGTCTATCTCACTCCGGTCTATCTCACACCGGTCTAACTCACTCCGGTCTAACTCACTCCGGTCTATCTCACTCCGGTCTAAATCACTGCGGTCTATTTCACTCCGGTCTAAATCACTCCTGTGAATCTCACTCCGATCTATCTCATTCCGGTCCATCTCATTCCGGTCTATCTCACTCCGACAGAACTCACTCCGGTCTATCTCACTCCGGTCTAATTCACTCCGGTCTATCTCACTCCGGTCTATCTCACTCCGGTCTATCTCACTCCGGTCAAACTCACTCCGGTCAAACTCACTCCAATCAATCTCACTCCGGTCTATCTCACTCCGGTCTATCTCACTCCGGTCAAACTCACTCCGGTCTAACTCACTCCGGTCTAACTCACTACGGTGTATCTCACTCCGGTCTAACTCACACCTGTATATCTCACTCAGTTCTATCTCACTCCGGTCTATCTCACTCTGGTGTATCTCACTCCGGTCTAACTCAGTCCGGTCTATCTCACTCCAATCTATCTCACTCCATTCTATCTCACTCCGGTATATCTCACTCCGGTCTATCTCACTCTGGTCTATCTCGGTGCACTCTATCTCAGTCCGGTGTATCTCAGTCCGGTCTAACTCAGTCCGGTCTATCTCACTCCAATCTATCTCACTCCGGTCTATCTCACTCCAGTCTATCTCAGTCCGGTCTATCTCATTCCAATCTATCTCACTCAGGTCTATCTCAGTCCGGTCTATCTCACTCCGGTCTATCTCACTCCGGACTAACTCACTCCGGTCTAAATCACTCCGGTCTATCTCACACCGGTCTAACTCACTCCGGTCGAACTCACTCCGGTCTATCTCACCCCGGTCTAACTCACTCCGGTCTAACTCACTCCGGTCTATCTCACTCCGGTCTAACTTTCTCCGGTCCAACTCACGCCGGTCTATCTCAGTCCGGTCTAACTCACTCCGGTCTATCTCAGTCCAGTCTATCTCAATCCGGTCTATCTCACTCAGATCTATCTAACTCCGGTCTATCTCAGTCCAGTCTATCTCAGTCTGGTCTAACTCACTCCGATCTATCTCACTCAGATCTATCTCACTCCAGTCTATCTCAGTCTGGTCTATCTCACTCCGGTCTAATTCACTCTGATCTATCTCAGTCGGTCTATCTCACTCAGATCTATCTCACTCTGGTCTATCTCACTCCGGTCTATCTCACTCAGATCTATCTCGGTCCGGTCTATTTCACTCCGGTCTATCTCACTCCGGTCTATCTCACTCAGATCTATCTCACTCAGATCTATCTCACTCCGGTCTATCTCACTCAGGTCTAACTCACCAAGGTCTAAATCACTCCGGTCTATCTCACTCCGGTCTAACTCACTCCGGTCTATCACACTCCGATCTAAATCACTCCTGTGTATCTCACTCCGATTTATCTCATTCCGGTCTATCTCACTCCGACGGAACTCACTACGGTCTATCTCACTCCAGTCGATCTCACTCCGGTCTAATTCACTCCGGTCTATCTCACTCCAGTCGATCTCACTCCGGTCTATCTCACTCCAGTCAAACTCACTCCGGTCAAACTCACTCCAATCAATCTCACTCCGGTCTACCTCACTCCGGTCTAATTTACTCCAGTCCAACTCACGCCGGTCTATCTCAGTCCAGTCTATCTCAATCCGGAATATCTCACTCAGATCTATCTCACTCCGGTCTATCTCAGTCCAGTCTATCTCAGTCTGGTCGAACTCACTCCGATCTATCTCACTCAGATCTATCTCAGTCCAGTCTATCTCAGTCGGTCTATCTCACTCAGATCTATCTCACTCCGGTCTATCTCGGTCCGGTCTATCTCACTCCGGTCTATCTCACTCCGGTCTATCTCACTCAGATCTATCTCACTCAGATCTATCTCACTCCAGTCTATCTCAGTCCAGTCTAACTCATTCCGGTCTAACTCACTCCGGTCTATCTCACTCCGGTCTATCTCAAACCAGTCTATTTCAGTCCGGTCGATCTCATTCCAATCTATCTCACTCAGGTCTATCTCAGTCCGGTCTATCGCACTCCGGTCTATCTCACTCCGGTCTAACTCACTCCGGTCTAAATCACTCCTGTCTATCTCACTCCGGTCTAACTCACTCCGGTCGAACTCACTCCGGTCTATCTCACTCCGGTCTAACTCACTCCGGTCTAACTCACTCCGGTCTATCTCACTCCGGTCTAACTTACTCCGGTCCAACTCACGCCGGTCTATTTCAGTCCGGTCTAACTCACTCCGGTCTATCTCAGTCCAGTCTATCTCAATCCGGTCTATCTCACTCAGATCTATCTCACTCCGGTCTATCTCAGTCCAGTCTATCTCAGTCTGGTCTAACTCACTTCGATCTACCTCACTCCGATCTATCTCACTCAGATCTATCTCACTCCGGTCTATCTCACTCCGGTCTAACTCACTCCGGTCTAAATCACTCCGGTCTATCTCACACCGGTCTAACGCACTCCGGTCGAACTCACTCCGGTCTATCTCACTCCGGTCTAAATCACTGCGGTCTATTTCACTCCGGTCTAAATCACTCCTGTGAATCTCACTCCGATCTATCTCATTCCGGTCCATCTCATTCCGGTCTATCTCACTACAACAGAACTCACTCCGGTCTATCTCACTCCGGTCTAATTCACTCCGGTCTATCTCACTCCGGTCTATCTCACTCCGGTCTATCTCACACCGGTCTAACTCACTCCGGTCTAACTCACTCCGGTCTATCTCACTCCGGTCTTAATCACTGCGGTCTATTTCACTCCGGTCTAAATCACTCCTGTGAATCTCACTCCGATCTATCTCATTCCGGTCCACCTCATTCCGGTCTATCTCACTCCGACAGAACTCACTCCGGTCTATCTCACTCCGGTCTAATTCACTCCGGTCTATCTCACTCCGGTCTATCTCACGCCGGACTATCTCACTCCGGTCTATCTCACTCCGGTCAAACTCACTCCGGTCTAACTCACTCCGGTCTAACTCACTACGGTGTATCTCACTCCGGTCTAAATCACTGCGGTCTATTTCACTCCGGTCTAAATCACTCCTGTGAATCTCACTCCGATCTATCTCATTCCGGTCCACCTCATTCCGGTCTATCTCACTCCGACAGAACTCACTCCGGTCTATCTCACTCCGGTCTAATTCACCCCGGTCTATCTCACTCCGGTCTATCTCACGCCGGACTATCTCACTCCGGTCTATCTCACTCCGGTCAAACTCACTCCGGTCTAACTCACTCCGGTCTAACTCACTACGGTGTATCTCACTCCGGTCTAACTTACTCCGGTCCAACTCACGCCGGTCTATCTCAGTCCAGTCTAACTCACTCCGGTCTATCTCAATCCGGTCTAACTCACACCGGTATATCTCACTCAGTTCTATCTCACTCCGGTCTATCTCACTCCGGTGTATCTCACTCCGGTCTAACTCAGTCCGGACTATCTCACTCCAATGTATCTCACTCCAGTCTATCTCACTCTGGTATATCTCACTCCGGTCTATCTCACTCTGGTCTATCTCGGTGCACTCTATCTCAGTCCGGTGTATCTCAGTCCGGTCTAATTCAGTCCGGTCTATCTCACTCCAATCTATCTCACTCCGGTCTATCTCACTCCAGTCTATCTCAGTCCGGTCTATCTCATTCCAATCTATCTCACTCAGGTCTATCTCAGTCCGGTCTATCTCACTCCGGTCTAACTCACTCCGGTCGAACTCACTCCGGTCTATCTCACTCCGGTCTAACTTACTCCGGTCCAACTCACGCCGGTCTATCTCAGTCCGGTCTAACTCACTCCGGTCTATCTCAGTCCAGTCTATCTCAATCCGGTCTATCTCACTCAGATCTATCTCACTCAGATCTATCTCACTCCAGTCAATCTCACTCCGGTCTATCTCACTCCGGTCTATCTCACTCCGGTCAAACTCACTCCGGTCTAACTCACTCCGGTCTAACTCACTACGGTGTATCTCACTCCGGTCTAACTTACTCCGGTCCAACTCACGCCGGTCTATCTCAGTCCAGTCTAACTCACTCCGGTCTATCTCAATCCGGTCTAACTCACACCGGTATATCTCACTCAGTTCTATCTCACTCCGGTCTATCTCACTCTGGTGTATCTCACTCCGGTCTAACTCAGTCCGGTCTATCTCACTCCAATCTATCTCACTCCATTCTATCTCACCCCGGTATATCTCACTCCGGTCTATCTCACTCTGGTCTATCTCGGTGCACTCTATCTCAGTCCGGTGTATCTCAGTCCGGTCTAACTCAGTTCGGTCTATCTCACTTCAATCTATCTCACTCCGGTCTATCTCACTCCAGTCTATCTCAGTCCGGTCTATCTCATTCCAATCTATCTCACTCAGGTCTATCTCAGTCCGGTCTATCTCACTCCGGTCTATCTCACTCCGGTCTAACTCACTCCGGTCTAAATCACTCCGGTATATCTCACACCGGTCTAACTCACTCCGGTCGAACTCACTCCGGTCTATCTCACCCCGGTCTAACTCACTCCGTTCTAACTCACTCCGGTCTATCTCACTCCGGTCTAACTCACTCCGGTCTATCTCACCCCGGTCTAACTCACTCCGTTCTAACTCACTCCGGTCTATCTCACTCCGGTCTAACTTACTCCGGTCCAACTCACTCCAGTCTATCTCATTCCGGTCTAACTCACTCCGGTCTATCTCAGTCCAGTCTATCTCAATCCGGTCTATCTCACTCAGATCTATCTCACTCCGGTCTATCTCAGTCCACTCTATCTAAGTCCGGTGTATCTCAGTCCGGTCTAACTCAGTTCGGTCTATCTCACTCCAATCTATCTCACTCCGGTCTATCTCACTCCAGTCTATCTCAGTCCGGTCTATCTCATTCCAATCTATCTCACTCAGGTCTATCTCAGTCCGGTCTATCTCAATCCGGTCTAACTCACTCCGGTCGAACTCACTCCGGTCTATCTCACTCCGGTCTAACTTACTCCGGTCCAACTCACGCCGGTCTATCTCAGTCCGGTCTAACTCACTCTGGTCTATCTCAGTCCAGTCTATCTCAATCCGGTCTATCTCACTCAGATCTATCTCACTCCGGTCTATCTCAGTCCAGTCTATCTCAGTCTGGTCTAACTCACTCCGATCTATCTCACTCAGATCTATCTCACTCCGGTCTATCTCACTCCGGTCTAACTCACTCCGGTCTAAATCACTCCGGTCTATCTCACTCCGGTCTAAATCACTGCGGTCTATTTCACTCCGGTCTAAATCACTCCTGCGAATCTCACTCCGATCTATCTCATTCCGTTCCATCTCATTCCGGTCTATCTCACTCCGGTCTATCTCACTCCGGTCTAATTCACTCCGGTCTATCTCACTCCGGTCTATCTCACACCGGTCTAACTCACTCCGGTCTAACTCACTCCGGTCTATCTCACTCCGGTCTAAATCACTGCGGTCTATTTCACTCCGGTCTAAATCACTCCTGTGAATCTCACTCCGATCTAGCTCACTCCGGTCTAACTCACTCCGGTCTAAATCACTCCGGTCTATCTCACACCAGTCTAACTCACTCCAGTCTAATTCACTCCGGTCTATCTCACTCCGGTCTAAATCACTGCGGTCTATATCACTCCGGTCTAAATCACTCCTGTGAATCTCACTCCGATCGATCTCATTCCGGTCCATCTCATTCCGGTCTATCTCACTCCGACAGAACTCACTCCGGTCTATCTCACTCCGGTCTAATTCACTCCGGTCTATCTCACTCCGGTCTATCTCACTCCGGTCTATCTCACACCGGTCTAACTCACTCCGGTCTAACTCACTCCGGTCTATCTCACTCCGGTCTAAATCACTGCAGTCTATTTCACTCCGGTCTAAATCACTCCAGTGAATCTCACTCCGATCTATCTCATTCCGGTCCATCTCATTCCGGTCTATCTCACTCCGACAGAACTCACTCCGGTCTATCTCACTCCGGTCTAATTCACTCCGGTCTATCTCACTCCGGTCTATCTCACTCCGGTCTATCTCACACCGGTCTAACTCACTCCGGTCTAACACACTCCGGTCTCTCTCACTCCGGTCTAAATCACTGCGGTCTATTTCACTCCGGTCTAAATCACTCCTGTGAATCTCACTCCGATCTATCTCATTCCGGTCCACCTCATTCCGGTCTAATTCACTCCGGTCTATCTCACTCCGGTCTATCTCACGCCGGTCTATCTCACTCCGGTCTATCTCACTCCGGTCAAACTCACTCCGGTCTAACTCACTCCGGTCTAACTCACTACGGTGTATCTCACTCCGGTCTAACTTACTCCGGTCCAACTCACGCCGGTCTATCTCAGTCCAGTCTAACTCACTCCGGTCTATCTCAATCCGGTCTAACTCACACCGGTATATCTCACTCAGTTCTATCTCACTCCGGTCTATCTCACTCCGGTGTATCTCACTCCGGTCTAACTCAGTCCGGACTATCTCACTCCAATGTATCTCACTCCAGTCTATCTCACTCCGGTATATCTCACTCCGGTCTATCTCACTCTGGTCTATCTCGGTGCACTCTATCTCAGTCCGGTGTATCTCAGTCCGGTCTAACTCAGTCCGGTCTATCTCACTCCAATCTATCTCACTCCGGTCTATCTCACTCCAGTCTATCTCAGTCCGGTCTATCTCATTCCAATCTATCTCACTCAGGTCTATCTCAGTCCGGTCTATCTCAATCCGGTCTAACTCACTCCGGTCGAACTCACTCCGGTCTATCTCACTCCGGTCTAACTTACTCCGGTCCAACTCACGCCGGTCTATCTCAGTCCGGTCTAACTCACTCTGGTCTATCTCAGTCCAGTCTATCTCAATCCGGTCTATCTCACTCAGATCTATCTCACTCCGGTCTATCTCAGTCCAGTCTATCTCAGTCTGGTCTAACTCACTCCGATCTATCTCACTCAGATCTATCTCACTCCGGTCTATCTCACTCCGGTCTAACTCACTCCGGTCTAAATCACTCCGGTCTATCTCACTCCGGTCTAAATCACTGCGGTCTATTTCACTCCGGTCTAAATCACTCCTGCGAATCTCACTCCGATCTATCTCATTCCGGTCCATCTCATTCCGGTCTATCTCACTCCGGTCTATCTCACTCCGGTCTAATTCACTCCGGTCTATCTCACTCCGGTCTATCTCACACCGGTCTAACTCACTCCGGTCTAACTCACTCCGGTCTATCTCACTCCGGTCTAAATCACTGCGGTCTATTTCACTCCGGTCTAAATCACTCCTGTGAATCTCACTCCGATCTATCTCATTCCGGTCCATCTCATTCCGGTCTATCTCACTCCGACAGAACTCACTCCGGTCTATCTCACTCCGGTCTAATTCACTCCGGTCTATCTCACTCCGGTCTATCTCACTCCGGTCTATCTCACTCCGGTCAAACTCACTCCGGTCAAACTCACTCCAATCAATCTCACTCCGGTCTATCTCACTCCGGTCTATCTCACTCCGGTCAAACTCACTCCGGTCTAACTCACTCCGGTCTAACTCACTACGGTGTATCTCACTCCGGTCTAACTCACACCTGTATATCTCACTCAGTTCTATCTCACTCCGGTCTATCTCACTCTGGTGTATCTCACTCCGGTCTAACTCAGTCCGGTCTATCTCACTCCAATCTATCTCACTCCATTCTATCTCACTCCGGTATATCTCACTCCGGTCTATCTCACTCTGGTCTATCTCGGTGCACTCTATCTCAGTCCGGTGTATCTCAGTCCGGTCTAACTCAGTCCGGTCTATCTCACTCCAATCTATCTCACTCCGGTCTATCTCACTCCAGTCTATCTCAGTCCGGTCTATCTCATTCCAATCTATCTCACTCAGGTCTATCTCAGTCCGGTCTATCTCACTCCGGTCTATCTCACTCCGGTCTAACTCACTCCGGTCTAAATCACTCCGGTCTATCTCACACCGGTCTAACTCACTCCGGTCGAACTCACTCCGGTCTATCTCACCCCGGTCTAACTCACTCCGGTCTAACTCACTCCGGTCTATCTCACTCCGGTCTAACTTACTCCGGTCCAACTCACGCCGGTCTATCTCAGTCCGGTCTAACTCACTCCGGTCTATCTCAGTCCAGTCTATCTCAATCCGGTCTATCTCACTCAGATCTATCTAACTCCGGTCTATCTCAGTCCAGTCTATCTCAGTCTGGTCTAACTCACTCCGATCTATCTCACTCAGATCTATCTCACTCCAGTCTATCTCAGTCTGGTCTATCTCACTCCGGTCTAATTCACTCTGATCTATCTCAGTCGGTCTATCTCACTCAGATCTATCTCACTCTGGTCTATCTCACTCCGGTCTATCTCACTCAGATCTATCTCGGTCCGGTCTATCTCACTCCGGTCTATCTCACTCCGGTCTATCTCACTCAGATCTATCTCACTCAGATCTATCTCACTCCGGTCTATCTCACTCAGGTCTAACTCACCAAGGTCTAAATCACTCCGGTCTATCTCACTCCGGTCTAACTCACTCCGGTCTATCACACTCCGATCTAAATCACTCCTGTGTATCTCACTCCGATTTATCTCATTCCGGTCTATCTCACTCCGACGGAACTCACTACGGTCTATCTCACTCCAGTCGATCTCACTCCGGTCTAATTCACTCCGGTCTATCTCACTCCAGTCTATCTCACTCCGGTCTATCTCACTCCAGTCAAACTCACTCCGGTCAAACTCACTCCAATCAATCTCACTCCGGTCTACCTCACTCCGGTCTAATTTACTCCAGTCCAACTCACGCCGGTCTATCTCAGTCCAGTCTATCTCAATCCGGAATATCTCACTCAGATCTATCTCACTCCGGTCTATCTCAGTCCAGTCTATCTCAGTCTGGTCGAACTCACTCCGATCTATCTCACTCAGATCTATCTCAGTCCAGTCTATCTCAGTCGGTCTATCTCACTCAGATCTATCTCACTCCGGTCTATCTCGGTCCGGTCTATCTCACTCCGGTCTATCTCACTCCGGTCTATCTCACTCAGATCTATCTCACTCAGATCTATCTCACTCCAGTCTATCTCAGTCCAGTCTAACTCATTCCGGTCTAACTCACTCCGGTCTATCTCACTCCGGTCTATCTCACACCAGTCTATTTCAGTCCGGTCGATCTCATTCCAATCTATCTCACTCAGGTCTATCTCAGTCCGGTCTATCGCACTCCGGTCTATCTCACTCCGGTCTAACTCACTCCGGTCTAAATCACTCCTGTCTATCTCACTCCGGTCTAACTCACTCCGGTCGAACTCACTCCGGTCTATCTCACTCCGGTCTAACTCACTCCGGTCTAACTCACTCCGGTCTATCTCACTCCGGTCTAACTTACTCCGGTCCAACTCACGCCGGTCTATTTCAGTCCGGTCTAACTCACTCCGGTCTATCTCAGTCCAGTCTATCTCAATCCGGTCTATCTCACTCAGATCTATCTCACTCCGGTCTATCTCAGTCCAGTCTATCTCAGTCTGGTCTAACTCACTTCGATCTACCTCACTCCGATCTATCTCACTCAGATCTATCTCACTCCGGTCTATCTCACTCCGGTCTAACTCACTCCGGTCTAAATCACTCCGGTCTATCTCACACCGGTCTAACGCACTCCGGTCGAACTCACTCCGGTCTATCTCACTCCGGTCTAAATCACTGCGGTCTATTTCACTCCGGTCTAAATCACTCCTGTGAATCTCACTCCGATCTATCTCATTCCGGTCCATCTCATTCCGGTCTATCTCACTACAACAGAACTCACTCCGGTCTATCTCACTCCGGTCTAATTCACTCCGGTCTATCTCACTCCGGTCTATCTCACTCCGGTCTATCTCACACCGGTCTAACTCACTCCGGTCTAACTCACTCCGGTCTATCTCACTCCGGTCTTAATCACTGCGGTCTATTTCACTCCGGTCTAAATCACTCCTGTGAATCTCACTCCGATCTATCTCATTCCGGTCCACCTCATTCCGGTCTATCTCACTCCGACAGAACTCACTCCGGTCTATCTCACTCCGGTCTAATTCACTCCGGTCTATCTCACTCCGGTCTATCTCACGCCGGACTATCTCACTCCGGTCTATCTCACTCCGGTCAAACTCACTCCGGTCTAACTCACTCCGGTCTAACTCACTACGGTGTATCTCACTCCGGTCTAAATCACTGCGGTCTATTTCACTCCGGTCTAAATCACTCCTGTGAATCTCACTCCGATCTATCTCATTCCGGTCCACCTCATTCCGGTCTATCTCACTCCGACAGAACTCACTCCGGTCTATCTCACTCCGGTCTAATTCACCCCGGTCTATCTCACTCCGGTCTATCTCACGCCGGACTATCTCACTCCGGTCTATCTCACTCCGGTCAAACTCACTCCGGTCTAACTCACTCCGGTCTAACTCACTACGGTGTATCTCACTCCGGTCTAACTTACTCCGGTCCAACTCACGCCGGTCTATCTCAGTCCAGTCTAACTCACTCCGGTCTATCTCAATCCGGTCTAACTCACACCGGTATATCTCACTCAGTTCTATCTCACTCCGGTCTATCTCACTCCGGTGTATCTCACTCCGGTCTAACTCAGTCCGGACTATCTCACTCCAATGTATCTCACTCCAGTCTATCTCACTCCGGTATATCTCACTCCGGTCTATCTCACTCTGGTCTATCTCGGTGCACTCTATCTCAGTCCGGTGTATCTCAGTCCGGTCTAATTCAGTCCGGTCTATCTCACTCCAATCTATCTCACTCCGGTCTATCTCACTCCAGTCTATCTCAGTCCGGTCTATCTCATTCCAATCTATCTCACTCAGGTCTATCTCAGTCCGGTCTATCTCACTCCGGTCTAACTCACTCCGGTCGAACTCACTCCGGTCTATCTCACTCCGGTCTATCTCACTCCGGTCAAACTCACTCCGGTCTAACTCACTCCGGTCTAACTCACTACGGTGTATCTCACTCCGGTCTAACTTACTCCGGTCCAACTCACGCCGGTCTATCTCAGTCCAGTCTAACTCACTCCGGTCTATCTCAGTCCGGTCTAACTCACACCGGTATATCTCACTCAGTTCTATCTCACTCCGGTCTATCTCACTCTGGTGTATCTCACTCCGGTCTAACTCAGTCCGGTCTATCTCACTCCAATCTATCTCACTCCATTCTATCTCACTCCGGTATATCTCACTCCGGTCTATCTCACTCTGGTCTATCTCGGTGCACTCTATCTCAGTCCGGTGTATCTCAGTCCGGTCTAACTCAGTCCGGTCTATCTCACTCCAATCTATCTCACTCCGGTCTATCTCACTCCAGTCTATCTCAGTCCGGTCTATCTCATTCCAATCTATCTCACTCAGGTCTATCTCAGTCCGGTCTATCTCACTCCGGTCTATCTCACTCCGGTCTAACTCACTCCGGTCTAAATCACTCCGGTCTATCTCACACCGGTCTAACTCACTCCGGTCGAACTCACTCCGGTCTATCTCACCCCGGTCTAACTCACTCCGTTCTAACTCACTCCGGTCTATCTCACTCCGGTCTAACTTACTCCGGTCCAACTCACTCCAGTCTATCTCATTCCGGTCTAACTCACTCCGGTCTATCTCAGTCCAGTCTATCTCAATCCGGTCTATCTCACTCAGATCTATCTCACTCCGGTCTATCTCAGTCCAGTCTATTTCAGTCTGGTCTAACTCACTCCGATCTATCTCACTCAGATCTATCTCACTCCAGTCTATCTCAGTCTGGTCTATCTCACTCCGGTCTAATTCACTCTGATCTATCTCAGTCGGTCTATCTCACTCAGATCTATCTCACTCTGGTCTATCTCACTCAGATCTATCTCACTCAGATCTATCTCACTCCAGTCTATCTCAGTCCAGTCTAACTCATTCCGGTCTAACTCACTCCGGTCTATCTCACTCAGGTCTAACTCACCAAGGTCTAATTCACTCCGGTCTATCTCACTCCGGTCTAACTCACTCCGGTCTATCTCACTCCGATCTAAATCACTCCTGTGTATCTCACTCCGATTTATCTCATTCCGGTCTATCTCACTCCGACGGAACTCACTACGGTCTATCTCACTCCAGTCGATCTCACTCCGGTCTAATTCACTCCGGTCTATCTCACTCCAGTCTATCTCACTCCGGTCTATCTCACTCCAGTCAAACTCACTCCGGTCAAACTCACTCCAATCAATCTCACTCCGGTCTATCTCACTCCGGTCTAACTTACTCCAGTCCAACTCACGCCGGTCTATCTCAGTCCGGTCTAACTCAATCCGGTCTATCTCAGTCCAGTCTATCTCAATCCGGTCTATCTCACTCAGATCTATCTCACTCCGGTCTATCTCAGTCCAGTCTATCTCAGTCTGGTCGAACTCACTCCGATCTATCTCACTCAGATCTATCTCAGTCCAGTCTATCTCAGTCGGTCTATCTCACTCAGATCTGTCTCACTCTGGTCTATCTCACTCCAGTCTATCTCACTCAGATCTATCTCACTCCGGTCTATCTCGGTCCGGTCTATCTCATTCCGGTCTATCTCACTCCGGTCTATCTCACTCAGATCTATTTCACTCAGATCTATCTCACTCCAGTCTATCTCAGTCCAGTCTAACTCATTCCGGTCTAACTCACTCCGGTCTATCTCACTCCGGTCTATCTCACACCAGTCTATTTCAGTCCGGTCGATCTCATTCCAATCTATCTCACTCAGGTCTATCTCAGTCCGGTCTATCTCACTCCGATCTAGCTCACTCCGGTCTAACTCACTCCGGTCTAAATCACTCCGGTCTATCTCACACCGGTCTAACTCACTCCGGTCTAACTCACTCCGGTCTATCTCACTCCGGTCTAAATCACTGCGGTCTATTTCACTCCAGTCTAAATCTCTCCTGTGAATCTCACTCCGATCGATCTCATTCCGGTCCATCTCATTCCGGTCTATCTCACTCCGACAGAACTCACTCCGGTCTATCTCACTCCGGTCTAACTCACTCCGGTCTATCTCACTCCGGTCTATCTCACACCAGTCTATTTCAGTCCGGTCGTTCTCATTCAAATCTATCTCACTCAGATCTATCTCACTCTAGTCTATCTCAGTCCAGTCTAACTCATTCCGGTCTAACTCACTCCGGTCTATCTCACTCCGATCTAAATCACTCCTGTGTATCCCACTCCGATTTATCTCATTCCGGTCTATCTCACTCCGACGGAACTCACTACGGTCTATCTCACTCCAGTCGATCTCACTCCGGTCTAATTCACTCCGGTCTATCTCACTCCAGTCTATCTCACTCCGGTCTATCTCACTCCAGTCAAACTCACTCCGGTCAAACTCACTCCAATCAATCTCACTCCGGTCTATCTCACTCCGGTCTATCTCACTCCGGTCAAACTCACTCCGGTCTAACTCACTCCGGTCTAACTCACTCCGGTCTATCTCACTCCGGTCTAACTTACTCCAGTCCAACTCACGCCGGTCTATCTCAGTCCGGTCTAACTCAATCCGGTCTATCTCAGTCCAGTCTATCTCAATCCGGTCCATCTCACTCAGATCTATCTCACTCCGGTCTATCTCAGTCCAGTCTATCTCAGTCTGGTCGAACTCACTCCGATCTATCTCACTCAGATCTATCTCAGTCCAGTCTATCTCAGTCCAGTCTATCTCAGTCCGTCTATCTCACTCAGATCGATCTCACTCTGGCCTATCTCACTCCAGTCTATCTCACTCAGATCTATCTCACTCCGATCTACCTCGGTCCGGTCTATCTCACTCCGGTCTATCTCACTCCGGTCTATCTCACTCAGATCTATCTCACTCAGATCTATCTCACTCCAGTCCATCTCAGTCCAGTCTAACTCATTCCGGTCTAACTCACTCCGGTCTATCTCACTCCGGTCTATCTCACACCAGTCTATTTCAGTCCGGTCGATCTCATTCCAATCTATCTCACTCAGGTCTATCTCAGTCCGGTCTATCTCACTCCGATCTAGCTCACTCCGGTCTAACTCACTCCGGTCTAAATCACTCCGGTCTATCTCACACCAGTCTAACTCACTCCAGTCTAACTCACTCCGGTCTATCTCACTCCGCTCTAAATCACTGCGGTCTATTTCACTCCGGTCTAAATCACTCCTGTGCATCTCACTCCGATCGATCTCATTCCGGTCCATCTCATTCCGGTCTATCTCACTCCGACAGAACTCACTCCGGTCTATCTCACTCCGGTCTAATTCACTCCGGTCTATCTCACTCCGGTCTATCTCACTCCGGTCTATCTCACACCTGTCTAACTCACTCCGGTCTAATTCACTCCGGTCTATCTCACTCGGGTCTAAATCACTGCGGTCTATTTCACTCCGGTCTAAATCACTCCTGTGAATCTCACTCCGATCTATCTCATTCCGGTCCATCTCATTCCGGTCTATCTCACTCCGACAGAACTCACTCCGGTCTATCTCACTCCGGTCTAATTCACTCCGGTCTATCTCACTCCGGTCTATCTCACTCCGGTCTATCTCACTCCGGTCAAACTCACTCCGGTCAAACTCACTCCAATCAATCTCACTCCGGTCTATCTCACTCCGGTCAAACTCACTCCGGTCTAACTCACTCCGGTCTAACTCACTACGGTGTATCTCACTCCGGTCTAACTTACTCCGGTCCAACTCACGCCGGTCTATCTCAGTCCAGTCTAACTCACTCCGGTCTATCTCAGTCCGGTCTAACTCACACCGGTATATCTCACTCAGTTCTATCTCACTCCGGTCTATCTCACTCCGGTGTATCTCACTCCGGTCTAACTCAGTCCGGACTATCTCACTCCAATGTATCTCACTCCAGTCTATCTCACTCCGGTATATCTCACTCCGGTCTATCTCACTCTGGTCTATCTCGGTGCACTCTATCTCAGTCCGGTGTATCTCAGTCCGGTCTAACTCAGTCCGGTCTATCTCACTCCAATCTATCTCACGCCGGTCTATCTCACTCCTGTCTATCTCAGTCCGGTCTATCTCATTCCAATCTATCTCACTCAGGTCTATCTCAGTCCGGTCTATCTCACTCCGGTCTCTCTCACTCCGGTCTAACTCACTCCGGTCTAAATCACTCCTGTCTATCTCACTCCGGTCTAACTCACTCCGGTCGAACTCACTCCGGTCTATCTCACTCCGGTCTAACTCACTCCGGTCTAACTCACTCCGGTCTATCTCACTCCGGTCTAACTTACTCCGGTCCAACTCACGCCGGTCTATCTCAGTCCGGTCTAACTCACTCCGGTCTATCTCAGTCCAGTCTATCTCTATCCGGTCTATCTCACTCAGATCTATCTCACTCCGGTCTATCTCAGTCCAGTCTATCTCAGTCTGGTCTAACTCACTCCGATCTACCTCACTCCGATCTATCTCACTCAGATCTATCTCACTCCGGTCTATCTCACTCCGGTCTAACTCACTCCGGTCTAAATCACTCCGGTCTATCTCACGCCGGTCTAACTCACTCCGGTCGAACTCACTCCGGTCTATCTCACTCCGGTCTAAATCACTGCGGTCTATTTCACTCCGGTCTAAATCACTCCTGTGAATCTCACTCCGATCTATCTCATTCCGGTCCATCTCATTCCGGTCTATCTCACTTCGACAGAACTCACTCCGGTCTATCTCACTCCGGTCTAATTCACTCCGGTCTATCTCACTCCGGTCTATCTCACTCCGGTCTATCTCACACCGGTCTAACTCACTCCAGTCTAACTCACTCCGGTCTATCTCACTCCGGTCTAAATCACTGCGGTCTATTTCACTCCGGTCTAAATCACTCCTGTGAATCTCACTCCGATCTATCTCATTCCGGTCCACCTCATTCCGGTCTATCTCACTCCGACAGAACTCACTCCGGTCTATCTCACTCCGGTCTAATTCACTCCGGTCTATCTCACTCCGGTCTATCTCACGCCGGTCTATCTCACTCCGGTCAAACTCACTCCGGTCAAACTCACTCCAATCAATCTCACTCCGGTCTATCTCACTCCGGTCTATCTCACTGCGGTCTATTTCACTCCGGTCTAAATCACTCCTGTGAATCTCACTCCGATCGATCTCATTCCGGTCCATCTCATTCCGGTCTATCTCACTCCGACAGAACTCACTCCGGTCTATCTCACTCCGGTCTAATTCACTCCGGTCTATCTCACTCCGGTCTATCTCACTCCGGTCTATCTCACACCGGTCTAACTCACTCCGGTCTAATTCACTCCGGTCCATCTCACTCGGGTCTAAATCACTGCGGTCTATTTCACTCCGGTCTAAATCACTCCTGTGAATCTCACTCCGATATATCTCATTCCGGTCCATCTCATTCCGGTCTATCTCACTCCGACAGAACTCACTCCGGTCTATCTCACTCCGGTCTAATTCACTCCGGTCTATCTCACTCCGGTCTATCTCACTCCGGTCTATCTCACTCCGGTCAAACTCACTCCGGTCAAACTCACTCCAATCAATCTCACTCCGGTCAATCTCACTCCGGTCAAACTCACTCCGGTCTAACTCACTCCGGTCTAACTCACTACGGTGTATCTCACTCCGGTCTAACTTACTCCGGTCCAACTCACGCCGGTCTATCTCAGTCCAGTCTAACTCACTCCGGTCTATCTCAGTCCGGTCTAACTCACACCGGTATATCTCACTCAGTTCTATCTCACTCCGGTCTATCTCACTCCGGTGTATCTCACTCCGGAATAACTCAGTCCGGACTATCTCACTCCAATGTATCTCACTCCAGTCTATCTCACTCCGGTATATCTCACTCCGGTCTATCTCACTCTGGTCTATCTCGGTGCACTCTATCTCAGTCCGGTGTATCTCAGTCCGGTCTAACTCAGTCCGGTCTATCTCACTCCAATCTATCTCACGCCGGTCTATCTCACTCCAGTCTATCTCAGTCCGGTCTATCTCATTCCAATCTATCTCACTCAGGTCTATCTCAGTCCGGTCTATCTCACTCCGGTCTCTCTCACTCCGGTCTAACTCACTCCGGTCTATCTCACTCCGGTCTAACTCACTCCGGTCTAACTCACTCCGGTCTATCTCACTCCGGTCTAACTTACTCCGGTCCAACTCACGCCGGTCTATCTCAGTCCGGTCTAACTCACTCCGGTCTATCTCAGTCCAGTCTATCTCTATCCGGTCTATCTCACTCAGATCTATCTCACTCCGGTCTATCTCAGTCCAGTCTATCTCAGTCTGGTCTAACTCACTCCGATCTACCTCACTCCGATCTATCTCACTCAGATCTATCTCACTCCGGTCTATCTCACTCCGGTCTAACTCACTCCGGTCTAAATCACTCCGGTCTATCTCACACCGGTCTAACTCACTCCGGTCGAACTCACTCCGGTCTATCTCACTCCGGTCTAAATCACTGCGGTCTATTTCACTCCGGTCTAAATCACTCCTGTGAATCTCACTCCGATCTATCTCATTCCGGTCCATCTCATTCCGGTCTATCTCACTCCGACAGAACTCACTCCGGTCTATCTCACTCCGGTCTAATTCACTCCGGTCTATCTCACTCCGGTCTATCTCACTCCGGTCTATCTCACACCGGTCTAACTCACTCCAGTCTAACTCACTCCGGTCTATCTCACTCCGGTCTAAATCACTGCGGTCTATTTCACTCCGGTCTAAATCACTCCTGTGAATCTCACTCCGATCTATCTCATTCCGGTCCACCTCATTCCGGTCTATCTCACTCCGACAGAACTCACTCCGGTCTATCTCACTCCGGTCTAATTCACTCCGGTCTATCTCACTCCGGTCTATCTCACGCCGGTCTATCTCACTCCGGTCAAACTCACTCCGGTCAAACTCACTCCAATCAATCTCACTCCGGTCTATCTCACTCCGGTCTATCTCACTCCGGTCAAACTCACTCCGGTCTAACTCACTCCGGTCTAACTCACTACGGTGTATCTCACTCCGGTCTAACTTACTCCGGTCCAACTCACGCCGGTCTATCTCACTCCGGTCAAACTCACTCCGGTCAAACTCACTCCAATCAATCTCACTCCGGTCTATCTCAATCCGGTCTATCTCACTCCGGTCAAACTCACTCCGGTCTAACTCACTCCGGTCTAACTCACTACGGTGTATCTCACTCCGGTCTAACTTACTCCGGTCCAACTCACGCCGGTCTATCTCAGTCCAGTCTAACTCACTCCGGTCTATCTCAATCCGGTCTAACTCACACCGGTATATCTCACTCAGTTCTATCTCACTCCGGTCTATCTCACTCCGGTGTATCTCACTCCGGTCTAACTCAGTCCGGACTATCTCACTCCAATGTATCTCACTCCAGTCTATCTCACTCCGGTATATCTCACTCCGGTCTATCTCTCTCTGGTCTATCTCGGTGCACTCTATCTCAGTCCGGTGTATCTCAGTCCGGTCTAACTCAGTCCGGTCTATCTCACTCCAATCAATCTCACTCCGGTCTATCTCACTCCAATCTATCTCAGTCCGGTCTATCTCATTCCAATCTATCTCACTCAGGTCTATCTCAGTCCGGTCTATCTCACTCCGGTCTAACTCACTCTGGTCGAACTCACTCCGGTCTATCTCACTCCGGTCTAACTTACTCCGGTCCAACTCACGCCCGTCAATCTCAGTCCGGTCTAACTCACTCCGGTCTATCTCAGTCCAGTCTATCTCAATCCGGTCTATCTTACTCAGATCTATCTCACTCCGGTCTATCTCAGTCCAGTCTATCTCAGTCTGGTCTAACTCACTCCGATCTATCTCACTCAGATCTATCTCACTCCGGTCTTTCTCACTCCGGTCTAACTCACTCCGGTCTAAATCACTCCGGTCTATCTCACTCCGGTCTAAATCACTGCGGTCTATTTCACTCCGGTCTAAATCACTCCTGCGAATCTCACTCCGATCTATCTCATTCCGTTCCATCTCATTCCGGTCTATCTCACTCCGACAGAACTCACTCCGGTCTATCTCACTCCGGTCTAATTCACTCCGGTCTATCTCACTCCGGTCTATCTCACACCGGTCTAACTCACTCCGGTCTAACTCTCTCCGGTCTATCTCACTCCGGTCTAAATCACTGCGGTCTATTTCACTCCGATCTAAATCACTCCTGTGAATCTCACTCCGATCTATCTCATTCCGGTCAATCTCATTCCGGTCTATCTCACTCCGACAGAACTCACTCCGGTCTATCTCACTCCGGTCTAATTCACTCCGGTCTATCTCACTCCGGTCTATCTCACGCCGGTCTATCTCACTCCGGTCAAACTCACTCCGGTCAAATTCACTCCAATCAATCTCACTCCGGTTTATCTCACTCTGGTCTATCTCACTCCGGTCAAACTCACTCCGGTCTAACTCGCTCCGGTCTAACTCACTAAGGTGTATCTCACTCCGGTCTAACTTACTCCGGTCCAACTCACGCCGGTCTATCTCAGTCCAGTCTAACTCATTCCGGTCTATCTCAGTCCGGTCTAACTCACACCGGTCTATCTCACTCCAATCTATCTCACTCCATTCTATCTCACTCCGGTATATCTCACTCCGGTCTATCTCACTCTGGTCTATCTCGGTGCACTCTATCTCAGTCCGGTGTATCTCAGTCCGGTCTAACTCAGTCCGGTCTATCTCACTCCAATCTATCTCACTCCGGTCTATCTCACTCCAGTCTATCTCAGTCCGGTCTATCTCATTCCAATCTATCTCACTCAGGTCTATCTCAGTCCGGTCTATCTCACTCCGGTCTATCTCACTCCGGTCTAACTCACTCCGGTCTAAATCACTCCAGTCTATCTCACACCGGTCTAACTCACTCCGGTCGAACTCACTCCGGTCTATCTCACCCCGGTCTAACTCACTCCGGTCTAACTCACTCCGGTCTATCTCACTCCGGTCTAACTTACTCCGGTCTAACTCACTCCGGTCTATCTCAGTCCAGTCTATCTCAATCCGGTCTATCTCACTCAGATCTATCTCACTCCGGTCTATCTCAGTCCAGTCTATCTCAGTCTGGTCTAACTCACTCCGATCTATCTCACTCAGATCTATCTCACTCCAGTCTATCTCAGTCTGGTCTATCTCACTCCGGTCTAATTCACTCGGATCTATCTCAGTCGGTCTATCTCACTCAGATCTATCTCACTCTGGTCTATCTCACTCCGGTCTATCTCACTCAGATCTATCTCGGTCCGGTATATCTCACTCCGGTCTATCTCACTCCGGTCTATCTCACTCAGATCTATCTCACTCAGATCTATCTCACTCCAGTCTATCTCAGTCCAGTCTAACTCATTCCGGTCTAACTCACTCCGGTCTATCTCACTCAGGTCTAACTCACCAATGTCTAAATCACTCCGGTCTATCTCACTCCGGTCTAACTCACTCCGGTCTATCTCACTCCGATCTAAATCACTCCTGTGTATCTCACTCCGATTTATCTCATTCCGGTCTATCTCACTCCGACGGAACTCACTACGGTCTATCTCACTCCAGTCGATCTCACTCCGGTCTAATCACTCCGGTCTATCACACTCCAGTCTATCTCACTCCGGTCTATCTCACTCCAGTCAAACTCACTCCGGTCAAACTCACTCCAATCAATCTCACTCCGGTCTATCTCACTCCGGTCTATCTCACTCCGGTCAAACTCACTCCGGTCTAACTCACTCCGGTCTAACTCACTCCGGTCTATCTCACTCCGGTCTAACTTACTCCAGTCCAACTCACGCCGGTCTATCTCAGTCCGGTCTAACTCAATCCGCTCTATCTCAGTCCAGTCTATCTCAATCCGGTCTATCTCACTCAGATCTATCTCACTCCGGTCTATCTCAGTCCAGTCTATCTCAGTCTGGTCGAACTAACTCCGATCTATCTCACTCAGATCTATCTCAGTCCAGTCTATCTCAGTCGGTCTATCTCACTCAGATCTATCTCACTCTGGTCTATCTCACTCCAGTCTATCTCACTAAGATCTATCTCACTCCGGTCTATCTCGGTCTGGTTTATCTCATTCCGGTCTGACTCACTCCGGTCTATCTCACTCAGATCTATCTCACTCAGATCTAACTCACTCCAGTCTATCTCAGTCCAGTCTAACTCATTCCGGTCTAACTCACTCCGGTCTATCTCACTCCGGTCTATCTCACACCTCTCTATTTCAGTCCGGTCGATCTCATTCCAATCTATCTCACTCAACTCTATCTCAGTCCCGTCTATCTCACTCCGGTCTAGCTCACTCCGGTCTAACTCACTCCGGTCTAAATCACTCCGGTCTATCTCACACCGGTCTAACTCACTCCGGTCTAACTCACTCCGGTCTATCTCACTCCGGTCTAAATCACTGCGGTCTATTTCACTCCAGTCTAAATCACTCCTGTGAATCTCACTCCGATCTATCTCATTCCGGTCCATCTCATTCCGGTCTATCTCACTCCGACAGAACTCACTCCGGTCTATCTCACTCCGGTCTAATTCACTCCGGTCTATCTCACTCCGGTCTATCTCACTCCGGTCTATCTCACACCGGTCTAACTCACTCCGGTCTAACTCACTCCGGTCTATCTCACTCCGGTCTAAATCACTGCGGTCTATTTCACTCCGGTCTAAATCACTCCTGTGAATCTCACTCCGATCTATTTCATTCCGGTCCACCTCATTCCGGTCTATCTCACTCCGACAAAACTCACTCCGGTCTATCTCACTCTGGTCTAATTCACTCCGGTCTATCTCACTCCGGTCTATCTCACTCCGGTCTATCTCACTCCGGTCAAACTCACTCCGGTCAAACTCACTCCAATCAATCTCACTCCGGTCTATCTCACTTCGGTCTATCTCACTCCGGTCAAACTCACTCCGGTCTAACTCACTCCGGTCTAACTCACTACGGTGTATCTCACTCCGGTCTAACTTACTCCGGTCCAACTCACGCCGGTCTATCTCAGTCCAGTCTAACTCACTCCGGTCTATCTCAGTCCGGTCTAACTCACACCGGTATATCTCACTCAGTTCTATCTCACTCCGGTCTATCTCACTCCGGTCTATCTCACACCGGTCTAACTCACTCCAGTCGAACTCACTCCGGTCTATCTCACTCCGGTCTAAATCACTGCGGTCTATTTCACTCCGGTCTAAATCACTCCTGTGAATCTCACTCCGATCTATCTCATTCCGGTCCATCTGATTCCGGTCTATCTCACTCCGACAGAACTCACTCCGGTCTATCTCACTCCGGTCTAATTCACTCCGGTCTATCTCACTCCGGTCTATCTCACTCCGGTCTATCTCACTCCGGTCAAACTCACTCCGGTCAAACTCACTCCAATCAATCTCACTCCGGTCTATCTCACTCCGGTCTATCTCACTCCGGTCAAACTCACTCCGGTCTAACTCACTCCGGTCTAACTCACTACGGTGTATCTCACTCCAGTCTAACTTACTCCGGTCCAACTCACGCCGGTCTATCTCAGTCCAGTCTAACTCACTCCGGTCTATCTCAGTCCGGTCTAACTCACACCGGTATATCTCACTCAGTTCTATCTCACTCCGGTCGAACTCACTCCGGTCTATCTCACTCCGGTCTAACTCACTCCGGTCTAACTCACTCCGGTCTATCTGACTCCGGTCTAACTTACTCCGGTCCAACTCACGCCGGTCTATCTCACTCTGGTCTAACTCACTCCGGTCTATCTCAGTCCAGTCTATCTCAATCCGGTCTATCTCACTCAGATCTATCTCACTCCGGTCTATCTCAGTCCAGTCTATCTCAGTCTGGTCTAACTCACTCCGATCTACCTCACTCCGATCTATCTCACTCAGATCTATCTCACTCCGGTCTATCTCGGTCTGGTTTATCTCATTCCGGTCTGACTCACTCCGGTCTATCTCACTCAGATCTATCTCACTCAGATCTAACTCACTCCAGTCTATCTCAGTCCAGTCTAACTCATTCCGGTCTAACTCACTCCGGTCTATCTCACTCCGGTCTATCTCACACCACTCTATTTCAGTCCGGTCGATCTCATTCCAATCTATCTCACTCAGGTCTATCTCAGTCCGGTCTATCTCACTCCGATCTAGCTCACTCCGGTCTAACTCACTCCGGTCTAAATCACTCCGGTCTATCTCACACCGGTCTAACTCACTCCGGTCTAACTCACTCCGGTCTATCTCACTCCGGTCTAAATCACTGCGGTCTATTTCACTCCAGTCTAAATCACTCCTGTGAATCTCACTCCGATCTATCTCATTCCGGTCCATCTCATTCCGGTCTATCTCACTCCGACAGAACTCACTCCGGTCTATCTCACTCCGGTCTAATTCACTCCGGTCTATCTCACTCCGGTCTATCTCACTCCGGTCTATCTCACACCGGTCTAACTCACTCCGGTCTAACTCACTCCGGTCTATCTCACTCCGGTCTAAATCACTGCGGTCTATTTCACTCCGGTCTAAATCACTCCTGTGAATCTCACTCCGATCTATTTCATTCCGGTCCACCTCATTCCGGTCTATCTCACTCCGACAGAACTCACTCCGGTCTATCTCAATCCGGTCTAATTCACTCCGGTCTATCTCACTCCGGTCTATCTCACTCCGGTCTATCTCACTCCGGTCAAACTCACTCCGGTCAAACTCACTCCAATCAATCTCACTCCGGTCTATCTCACTTCGGTCTATCTCACTCCGGTCAAACTCACTCCGGTCTAACTCACTCCGGTCTAACTCACTACGGTGTATCTCACTCCGGTCTAACTTACTCCGGTCCAACTCACGCCGGTCTATCTCAGTCCAGTCTAACTCACTCCGGTCTATCTCAGTCCGGTCTAACTCACACCGGTATATCTCACTCAGTTCTATCTCACTCCGGTCTATCTCACTCCGGTCTATCTCACACCGGTCTAACTCACTCCAGTCGAACTCACTCCGGTCTATCTCACTCCGGTCTAAATCACTGCGGTCTATTTCACTCCGGTCTAAATCACTCCTGTGAATCTCACTCCGATCTATCTCATTCCGGTCCATCTGATTCCGGTCTATCTCACTCCGACAGAACTCACTCCGGTCTATCTCACTCCGGTCTAATTCACTCCGGTCTATCTCACTCCGGTCTATCTCACTCCGGTCTATCTCACTCCGGTCAAACTCACTCCGGTCAAACTCACTCCAATCAATCTCACTCCGGTCTATCTCACTCCGGTCTATCTCACTCCGGTCAAACTCACTCCGGTCTAACTCATTCCGGTCTAACTCACTACGGTGTATCTCACTCCAGTCTAACTTACTCCGGTCCAACTCACGCCGGTCTATCTCAGTCCAGTCTAACTCACTCCGGTCTATCTCAGTCCGGTCTAACTCACACCGGTATATCTCACTCAGTTCTATCTCACTCCGGTCGAACTCACTCCGGTCTATCTCACTCCGGTCTAACTCACTCCGGTCTAACTCACTCTGGTCTATCTGACTCCGGTCTAACTTACTCCGGTCCAACTCACGCCGGTCTATCTCACTCCGGTCTAACTCACTCCGGTCTATCTCAGTCCAGTCTATCTCAATCCGGTCTATCTCACTCAGATCTATCTCACTCCGGTCTATCTCAGTCCAGGCTATCTCAGTCTGGTCTAACTCACTCCGATCTACCTCACTCCGATCTATCTCACTCAGATCTATCTCACTCCGGTCTATCTCACTCCGGTCTAACTCACTCCGGTCTAAATCACTCCGGTCTATCTCACACCGGTCTAACTCACTCCGGACGAACTCATTTCGGTCTATCTCACTCCGGTCTAAATCACTGCGGTCTATTTCACTCCGGTCTAAATCACTCCTGTGAATCTCACTCCGATCTATCTCATTCCGGTCCATCTCATTCCGGTCTATCTCACTCCGACAGAACTCACTCCGGTCTATCTCACTCCGGTCTAATTCACTCCGGTCTATCTCACTCCGGTCTATCTCACTCCGGTCTATCTCACACCGGTCTAACTCACTCCGGTCTAACTCACACCGGTCTATCTCACTCCGGTCTAAATCACTGCGGTCTATTTCACTCCGGTCTAAATCACTCCTGTGAATCTCACTCCGATCTATTTCATTCCGGTCCACCTCATTCCGGTCTATCTCACTCCGACAGAACTCACTCCGGTCTATCTCACTCCGGTCTAATTCACTCCGGTCTATCTCACTCCGGTCTATCTCACTCCGGTCTATCTCACTCCGGTCAAACTCACTCCGGTCAAACTCACTCCAATCAATCTCACTCCGGTCTATCTCACTTCGGTCTATCTCACTCCGGTCAAACTCACTCCGGTCTAACTCACTCCGGTCTAACTCACTACGGTGTATCTCACTCCGGTCTAACTTACTCCGGTCCAACTCACGCCGGTCTATCTCAGTCCAGTCTAACTCACTCCGGTCTATCTCTGTCCGGTCTAACTCACACCGGTATATCTCACTCAGTTCTATCTCACTCCGGTCTATCTCACTGCGGTGTATCTCACTCCGGTCTAACTCAGTCCGGACTATCTCACTCCAATGTATCTCACTCCAGTCTATCTCACTCCGGTATATCTCACTCCGGTCTATCTCACTCTGGTCTATCTCGGTGCACTCAATCTCAGTCCGGTGTATCTCAGTCCGGTCTAACTCAGTCCGGTCTATCTCACTCCAATCTATCTCACTCCGGTCTATCTCACTCCAGTCTATCTCAGTCCGGTCTATCTCATTTCAATCTATCTCACTCACGTCTATCTCAGTCCGGTCTATCTCACTCCGGTCTAACTCACTCCGGTCGAACTCACTCCGGTCTATCTCACTCCGGTCTAACTTACTCCGGTCCAACTCACGCCGGTTTATCTCAGTCCGGTCTAACTCACTCCGGTCTATCTCAGTCCAGTCTATCTCAATCCGGTCTATCTCACTCAGATCTATCTCACTCCGGTCTATCTCAGTCCAGTCTATCTCAGTCTGGTCTAACTCACTCCGATCTATCTCACTCAGATCTATCTCACTCCGGTCTATCTCACTCCGGTCTAACTCACTCCGGTCTAAATCACTCCGGTCTATCTCACTCCGGTCTAAATCACTGCGGTCTATTTCACTCCGGTCTAAATCACTCCTGCGAATCTCACTCCGATCTATCTCATTCCGGTCCATCTCATTCCGGTCTATCTCACTCCGACAGAACTCACTCCGGTCTATCTCACTCCGGTCTAATTCACTCCGGTCTATCTCACTCCGGTCTATCTCACACCGGTCTAACTCACTCCGGTCTAACTCACTCCGGTCTAACTCACTCCGGTCTTTCTCACTCCGGTCTAAATCACTGCGGTCTATTTCACTCCGGTCTAAATCACTCCTGTGAATCTCACTCCGATCTATCTCATTCCGGTCCATCTCATTCCGGTCTATCTCACTCCGACAGAACTCACTCCGGTCTATCTCACTCCGGTCTAACTCACTCCGGTCTATCTCAGTCCAGTCTATCTCAATCCGGTCTATCTCACTCAGATCTATCTCACTCCGGTCTATCTCAGTCCGGTCTATCTCAGTCTGGTCTAACTCACTCCGATCTATCTCACTCAGATCTATCTCACTCCGGTCTATCTCACTCCGGTCTAACTCACTCCGGTCTAAATCACTCCGGTCTATCTCACTCCGGTCTAAATCTCTGCGGTCTATTTCACTCCGGTCTAAATCACTCCTGCGAATCTCACTCCGATCTATCTCATTCCGGTCCATCTCATTCCGGTCTATCTCACTCCGACAGAACTCACTCCGGTCTATCTCACTCCGGTCTAATTCACTCCGGTCTATCTCACTCCGGTCTATCTCACACCGGTCTAACTCACTCCGGTCTAACTCACTCCGGTCTATCTCACTCCGGTCTAAATCACTGCGGTCTATTTCACTCCGGTCTAAATCACTCCTGTGAATCTCACTCCGATCTGTCTCATTCCGGTCCATCTCATTCCGGTCTATCTCACTCCGACAGAACTCACTCCGGTCTATCTCACTCCGGTCTAATTCACTCCGGTCTATCTCACTCCGGTCTATCTCACTCCAGTCTATCTCACTCCGGTCAAACTCACTCCGGTCTATCTCACTCCGTTCAAACTCACTCCGGTCTAACTCACTCCGGTCTAACTCACTACGGTGTATCTCACTCCGGTCTAACTTACTCCGGTCCAACTCACGCCGGTCTATCTCAGTCCAGTCTAACTCACTCCGGTCTATCTCAGTCCGGTCTAACTCACACCGGTATATCTCACTCAGTTCTATCTCACTCCGGTCTATCTCACTCTGGTGTATCTCACTCCGGTCTAACTCAGTCCGGTCTATCTCACTCCAATCTATCTCACTCCATTCTATCTCACTCCGGTATATCTCACTCCGGTCTATCTCACTCTGGTCTATCTCGGTGCACTCTATCTCAGTCCGGTGTATCTCAGTCCGATCAAACTCAGTCCGGTCTATCACACTCCAATCTATCTCACTCCGGTCTATCTCACTCCAGTCTATCTCAGTCCGGTCTATGTCATTGCAATCTATCTCACTCAGGTCTATCTCAGTCCGGTCTATCTCACTCCGGTCTATCTCACTCCGGTCTAACTCACTCCGGTCTAAATCACTCTGGTCTATCTCACACCGGTCTAACTCACTCCGGTCGAACTCACTCCGGTCTATCTCACCCCGGTCTAACTCACTCCGGTCTAACTCACTCCGATCTATCTCACTCCGGTCTAACTTACTCCGGTCCAACTCACGCCGGTCTATCTCAGTCCGGTCTAACTCACTCCGGTCTATCTCAGTCCAGTCTATCTCAATCCGGTCTATCTCACTCAGATCTATCTCACTCCGGTCTATCTCAGTCCAGTCTATCTCAGTCTGGTCTAACTCACTCCGATCTATCTCACTCAGATCTATCTCACTCCAGTCTATCTCAGTCTGGTCTATCTCACTCCGGTCTAATTCACTCTGATCTATCTCAGTCGGTCTATCTCACTCAGATCTATCTCACTCTGGTCTATCTCACTCCGGTCTATCTCACTCAGATCTATCTCGGTCCGGTCTATCTCACTCCGGGCTATCTCACTCCGGTCTATCTCACTCAGATCTATCTCACTCAGATCTATCTCACTCCAGTCTATCTCAGTCCAGTCTAACTCATTCCGGTCTAACTCACTCCGGTCTATCTCACTCAGGTCTAACTCACCAAGGTCTAAATCACTCCGGTCTATCTCACTCCGATCTAAATCACTCCTGTGTATCTCACCCCGATTTATCTCATTCCGGTCTATCTCACTCCGACGGAACTCACTACGGTCTATCTCACTCCAGTCGATCTCACTCCGGTCTAATTCACTCCGGTCTATCTTACTCCAGTCTATCTCACTCCGGTCTATCTCACTCCAGTCAAACTCACTCCGGTCAAACTCACTCCAATCAATCTCACTCCGGTCTATCTCACTCCGGTCTATCTCACTCCGGTCAAACTCACTCCGGTCTAACTCACTCCGGTCTAACTCACTCCGGTCTATCTCACTCCGGTCTAACTTACTCCAGTCCAACTCACGCCGGTCTATCTCAGTCCGGTCTAACTCAATCCGGTCTATCTCAGTCCAGTCTATCTCAATCCGGTCTATCTCACTCAGATCTATCTCACTCCGGTCTATCTCAGTCCAGTCTATCTCAGTCTGGTCGAACTCACTCCGATCTATCTCACTCAGATCTATCTCAGTCCAGTCTATCTCAGTCGGTCTATCTCACTCAGATCTATCTCACTCTGGTCTATCTCACTCCAGTCTATCTCACTCAGATCTATCTCACTCCGGTCTATCTCGGTCCGGTTTATCTCACTCCGGTATATCTCACTCCGGTCTATCTCACTCAGATCTATCTCACTCAGATCTATCTCACTCCAGTCTATCTCAGTCCAGTCTAACTCATTCCGGTCTAACTCACTCCGGTCTATCTCACTCCAGTCTATCACACACCAGTCTATTTCAGTCCAGTCGATCTCATTCCAATCTATCTCACTCAGGTCTATCTCAGTCCGGTCTATCTCACTCCGATCTAGCTCACTCCGGTCTAACTCACTCCGGTCTAAATCACTCCGGACTATCTCACACCGGTCTAACTCACTCCGGTCTATCTCACTCCGTTCAAACTCACTCCGGTCTAACTCACTCCGGTCTAACTCACTACGGTGTATCTCACTCCGGTCTAACTTACTCCGGTCCAACTCACGCCGGTCTATCTCAGTCCAGTCTAACTCACTCCGGTCTATCTCAGTCCGGTCTAACTCACACCGGTATATCTCACTCAGTTCTATCTCACTCCGGTCTATCTCACTCTGGTGTATCTCACTCCGGTCTAACTCAGTCCGGTCTATCTCACTCCAATCTATCTCACTCCATTCTATCTCACTCCGGTATATCTCACTCCGGTCTATCTCACTCTGGTCTACCTCGGTGCACTCTATCTCAGTCCGGTGTATCTCAGTCCGGTCTAACTCAGTCCGGTCTATCTCACTCCAATCTATCTCACTCCGGTCTATCTCACTCCAGTCTATCTCAGTCCGGTCTATCTCATTGCAATCTATCTCACTCAGGTCTATCTCAGTCCGGTCTATCTCACTCCGGTCTATCTCACTCCGGTCTAACTCACTCCGGTCTAAATCACTCCGGTCTATCTCACACCGGTCTAACTCACTCCAGTCGAACTCACTCCGGTCTATCTCACCCCGGTCTAACTCACTCCGGTCTAACTCACTCCGATCTATCTCACTCCGGTCTAACTTACTCCGGTCCAACTCACGCCGGTCTATCTCAGTCCGGTCTAACTCACTCCGGTCTATCTCAGTCCAGTCTATCTCAATCCGGTCTATCTCACTCAGATCTATCTCACTCCGGTCTATCTCAGCCCAGTCTATCTCAGTCTGGTCTAACTCACTCCGATCTATCTCACTCAGATCTATCTCACTCCAGTCTATCTCAGTCTGGTCTATCTCACTCCGGTCTAATTCACTCTGATCTATCTCAGTCGGTCTATCTCACTCAGATCTATCTCACTCTGGTCTATCTCACTCCGGTCTATCTCACTCAGATCTATCTCGGTCCGGTCTATCTCACTCCGGTCTATCTCACTCCGGTCTATCTCACTCAGATCTATCTCACTCAGATCTATCTCACTCCAGTCTATCTCAGTCCAGTCTAACTCATTCCGGTCTAACTCACTCCGGTCTATCTCACTCAGGTCTAACTCACCAAGGTCTAAATCACTCCGGTCTATCTCACTCCGGTCTAACTCACTCCGGTCTATCTCACTCCGATCTAAATCACTCCTGTGTATCTCACTCAGATCTATCTCACTCCAGTCTATCTCAGTCCAGTCTAACTCATTCCGGTCTAACTCACTCCGGTCTATCTCACTCCGGTCTATCTCACTCCGGTCTAAATCACTCCGGTCTATCTCACTCCGGTCTATCTCACACCGGTCTAACTCACTCCGGTCTAACTCACTCCGGTCTAACTCACTCCGGTCTATCTCACTCCGGTCTAAATCACTGCGGTCTATTTCACTCCGGTCTAAATCACTCCTGTGAATCTCACTCCGATCTATCTCATTCCGGTCTATCTCACTCCGACAGAACTCACTCCGGTCTATCTCACTCCGGTCTAACTCACTCCGGTCTATCTCAGTCCAGTCTATCTCAATCCGGTCTATCTCACTCAGATCTATCTCACTCCGGTCTATCTCAGTCCAGTCTATCTCAGTCTGGTCTAACTCACTCCGATCTATCTCACTCAGATCTATCTCACTCCGGTCTATCTCACTCCGGTCTAACTCACTCCGGTCTAAATCACTCCGGTCTATCTCACTCCGGTCTAAATCTCTGCGGTCTATTTCACTCCGGTCTAAATCACTCCTGCGAATCTCACTCCGATCTATCTCATTCCGGTCCATCTCATTCCGGTCTATCTCACTCCGACAGAACTCACTCCGGTCTATCTCACTCCGGTCTAATTCACTCCGGTCTATCTCACTCCGGTCTATCTCACACCGGTCTAACTCACTCCGGTCTAACTCACTCCGGTCTATCTCACTCCGGTCTAAATCACTGCGGTCTATTTCACTCCGGTCTAAATCACTCCTGTGAATCTCACTCCGATCTGTCTCATTCCGGTCCATCTCATTCCGGTCTATCTCACTCCGACAGAACTCACTCCGGTCTATCTCACTCCGGTCTAATTCACTCCGGTCTATCTCACTCCGGTCTATCTCACTCCGGTCTATCTCACTCCGGTCAAACTCACTCCGGTCTATCTCACTCCGTTCAAACTCACTCCGGTCTAACTCACTCCGGTCTAACTCACTACGGTGTATCTCACTCCGGTCTAACTTACTCCGGTCCAACTCACGCCGGTCTATCTCAGTCCAGTCTAACTCACTCCGGTCTATCTCAGTCCGGTCTAATTCACTCCGGTCTATCTCACTCCGGTCTATCTCACACCGGTCTAACTCACTCCGGTCTAACTCACTCCGGTCTATCTCACTCCGGTCTAAATCACTGCGGTCTATTTCACTCCGGTCTAAATCACTCCTGTGAATCTCACTCCGATCTGTCTCATTCCGGTCCATCTCATTCCGGTCTATCTCACTCCGACAGAACTCACTCCGGTCTATCTCACTCCGGTCTAATTCACTCCGGTCTATCTCACTCCGGTCTATCTCACTCCGGTCTATCTCACTCCGGTCAAACTCACTCCGGTCTATCTCACTCCGTTCAAACTCACTCCGGTCTAACTCACTCCGGTCTAACTCACTACGGTGTATCTCACTCCGGTCTAACTTACTCCGGTCCAACTCACGCCGGTCTATCTCAGTCCAGTCTAACTCACTCCGGTCTATCTCAGTCCGGTCTAACTCACACCGGTATATCTCACTCAGTTCTATCTCACTCCGGTCTATCTCACTCTGGTGTATCTCACTCCGGTCTAACTCAGTCCGGTCTATCTCACTCCAATCTATCTCACTCCATTCTATCTCACTCCGGTATATCTCACTCCGGTCTATCTCACTCTGGTCTATCTCGGTGCACTCTATCTCAGTCCGGTGTATCTCAGTCCGGTCTAACTCAGTCCGGTCTATCACACTCCAATCTATCTCACTCCGGTCTATCTCACTCCAGTCTATCTCAGTCCGGTCTATCTCATTGCAATCTATCTCACTCAGGTCTATCTCAGTCCGGTCTATCTCACTCCGGTCTATCTCACTCCGGTCTAACTCACTCCGGTCTAAATCACTCCGGTCTATCTCACACCGGTCTAACTCACTCCGGTCGAACTCACTCCGGTCTATCTCACCCCGGTCTAACTCACTCCGGTCTAACTCACTCCGATCTATCTCACTCCGGTCTAACTTACCCCGGTCCAACTCACGCCGGTCTATCTCAGTCCGGTCTAACTCACTCCGGTCTATCTCAGTCCAGTCTATCTCAATCCGGTCTATCTCACTCAGATCTATCTCACTCCGGTCTATCTCAGTCCAGTCTATCTCAGTCTGGTCTAACTCACTCCGATCTATCTCACTCAGATCTATCTCACTCCAGTCTATCTCAGTCTGGTCTATCTCACTCCGGTCTAATTCACTCTGATCTATCTCAGTCGGTCTATCTCACTCAGATCTATCTCACTCTGGTCTATCTCACTCCGGTCTATCTCACTCAGATCTATCTCGGTCCGGTCTATCTCACTCCGGTCTATCTCACTCCGGTCTATCTCACTCAGATCTATCTCACTCAGATCTATCTCACTCCAGTCTATCTCAGTCCAGTCTAACTCATTCCGGTCTAACTCACTCCGGTCTATCTCACTCAGGTCTAACTCACCAAGGTCTAAATCACTCCGGTCTATCTCACTCCGGTCTAACTCACTCCGGTCTATCTCACTCCGATCTAAATCACTCCTGTGTATCTCACTCCGATTTATCTCATTCCGGTCTATCTCACTCCGACCGAACTCACTACGGTCTATCTCACTCCAGTCGATCTCACTCCGGTCTAATTCACTCCGGTCTATCTCACTCCAGTCTATCTCACTCCGGTCTATCTCACTCCAGTCAAACTCACTCCGGTCAAACTCACTCCAATCAATCTCACTCCGGTCTATCTCACTCCGGTCTATCTCACTCCGGTCAAACTCACTCCGGTCTAACTCACTCCGGTCTAACTCACTCCGGTCTATCTCACTCCGGTCTAACTTACTCCAGTCCAACTCACGCCGGTCTATCTCAGTCCGGTCTAACTCAATCCGGTCTATCTCAGTCCAGTCTATCTCAATCCGGTCTATCTCACTCAGATCTATCTCACTCCGGTCTATCTCAGTCCAGTCTATCTCAGTCTGGTCGAACTCACTCCGATCTATCTCACTCAGATCTATCTCAGTCCAGTCTATCTCAGTCGGTCTATCTCACTCAGATCTATCTCACTCTGGTCTATCTCACTCCAGTCTATCTCACTCAGATCTATCTCACTCCGGTCTATCTCGGTCCGGTTTATCTCACTCCGGTCTATCTCACTCCGGTCTATCTCACTCAGATCTATCTTACTCAGATCTATCTCACTCCAGTCTATCTCAGTCCAGTCTAACTCATTCCGGTCTAACTCACTCCGGTCTATCTCACTCCAGTCTATCTCACACCAGTCTATTTCAGTCCAGTCGATCTCATTCCAATCTATCTCACTCAGGTCTATCTCAGTCCGGTCTATCTCACTCCGATCTAGCTCACTCCGGTCTAACTCACTCCGGTCTAAATCACTCCGGACTATCTCACACTGGTCTAACTCACTCCGGTCTATCTCACTCCGTTCAAACTCACTCCGGTCTAACTCACTCCGGTCTAACTCACTACGGTGTATCTCACTCCGGTCTAACTTACTCCGGTCCAACTCACGTCGGTCTATCTCAGTCCAGTCTAACTCACTCCGGTCTATCTCAGTCCGGTCTAACTCACACCGGTATATCTCACTCAGTTCTATCTCACTCCGGTCTATCTCACTCTGGTGTATCTCACTCCGGTCTAACTCAGTCCGGTCTATCTCACTCCAATCTATCTCACTCCATTCTATCTCACTCCGGTATATCTCACTCCGGTCTATCTCACTCTGGTCTATCTCGGTGCACTCTATCTCAGTCCGGTGTATCTCAGTCCGGTCTAACTCAGTCCGGTCTATCTCACTCCAATCTATCTCACTCCGGTCTATCTCACTCCAGTCTATCTCAGTCCGGTCTATCTCATTGCAATCTATCTCACTCAGGTCTATCTCAGTCCGGTCTATCTCACTCCGGTCTATCTCACTCCGGTCTAACTCACTCCGGTCTAAATCACTCCGGTCTATCTCACACCGGTCTAACTCACTCCAGTCGAACTCACTCCGGTCTATCTCACCCCGGTCTAACTCACTCCGGTCTAACTCACTCCGATCTATCTCACTCCGGTCTAACTTACTCCGGTCCAACTCACGCCGGTCTATCTCAGTCCGGTCTAACTCACTCCGGTCTATCTCAGTCCAGTCTATCTCAATCCGGTCTATCTCACTCAGATCTATCTCACTCCGGTCTATCTCAGCCCAGTCTATCTCAGTCTGGTCTAACTCACTCCGATCTATCTCACTCAGATCTATCTCACTCCAGTCTATCTCAGTTTGGTCTATCTCACTCCGGTCTAATTCACTCTGATCTATCTCAGTCGGTCTATCTCACTCAGATCTATCTCACTCTGGTCTATCTCACTCCGGTCTATCTCACTCAGATCTATCTCGGTCCGGTCTATCTCACTCCGGTCTATCTCACTCCGGTCTATCTCACTCAGATCTATCTCACTCAGATCTATCTCACTCCAGTCTATCTCAGTCCAGTCTAACTCATTCCGGTCTAACTCACTCCGGTCTATCTCACTCAGGTCTAACTCACCAAGGTCTAAATCACTCCGGTCTATCTCACTCCGGTCTAACTCACTCCGGTCTATCTCACTCCGATCTAAATCACTCCTGTGTATCTCACTCAGATCTATCTCACTCCAGTCTATCTCAGTCCAGTCTAACTCATTCCGGTCTAACTCACTCCGGTCTATCTCACTCCGGTCTATCTCACTCCGGTCTAATTCACTCCGGTCTATCTCACTCCGGTCTATCTCACACCGGTCTAACTCACTCCGGTCTAACTCACTCCGGTCTAACTCACTCCGGTCTATCTCACTCCGGTCTAAATCACTGCGGTCTATTTCACTCCGGTCTAAATCACTCCTGTGAATCTCACTCCGATCTATCTCATTCCGGTCCATCTCATTCCGGTCTATCTCACTCCGACAGAACTCACTCCGGTCTATCTCACTCCGGTCTAACTCACTCCGGTCTATCTCAGTCCAGTCTATCTCAATCCGGTCTATCTCACTCAGATCTATCTCACTCCGGTCTATCTCAGTCCAGTCTATCTCAGTCTGGTCTAACTCACTCCGATCTATCTCACTCAGATCTATCTCACTCCGGTCTATCTCACTCCGGTCTAACTCACTCCGGTCTAAATCACTCCGGTCTATCTCACTCCGGTCTAAATCTCTGCGGTCTATTTCACTCCGGTCTAAATCACTCCTGCGAATCTCACTCCGATCTATCTCATTCCGGTCCATCTCATTCCGGTCTATCTCACTCCGACAGAACTCACTCCGGTCTATCTCACTCCGGTCTAATTCACTCCGGTCTATCTCACTCCGGTCTATCTCACACCGGTCTAACTCACTCCCGTCTAACTCACTCCGGTCTATCTCACTCCGGTCTAAATCACTGCGGTCTATTTCACTCCGGTCTAAATCACTCCTGTGAATCTCACTCCGATCTGTCTCATTCCGGTCCATCTCATTCCGGTATATCTCACTCCGACAGAACTCACTCCGGTCTATCTCACTCCGGTCTAATTCACTCCGGTCTATCTCACTCCGGTCTATCTCACTCCGGTCTATCTCACTCCGGTCAAACTCACTCCGGTCTATCTCACTCCGTTCAAACTCACTCCGGTCTAACTCACTCCGGTCTAACTCACTATGGTGTATCTCACTCCGGTCTAACTTACTCCGGTCCAACTCACGCCGGTCTATCTCAGTCCAGTCTAACTCACTCCGGTCTATCTCAGTCCGGTCTAATTCACTCCGGTCTATCTCACTCCGGTCTATCTCACACCGGTCTAACTCACTCCGGTCTAACTCACTCCGGTCTATCTCACTCCGGTCTAAATCACTGCGGTCTATTTCACTCCGGTCTAAATCACTCCTGTGAATCTCACTCCGATCTGTCTCATTCCGGTCCATCTCATTCCGGTCTATCTCACTCCGGTCTATCTCACTCCGGTCTATCTCACTCCGGTCTATCTCACTCCGGTCAAACTCACTCCGGTCTATCTCACTCCGTTCAAACTCACTCCGGTCTAACTCACTCCGGTCTAACTCACTACGGTGTATCTCACTCCGGTCTAACTTACTCCGGTCCAACTCACGCCGGTCTATCTCAGTCCGGTCCAACTCACTCCGGTCTATCTCAGTCCGGTCTAAATCACACCGGTATATCTCACTCAGTTCTATCTCACTCCGGTCTATCTCACTCTGGTGTATCTCACTCCGGTCTAACTCAGTCCGGTCTATCTCACTCCAATCTATCTCACTCCATTCTATCTCACTCCGGTATATCTCACTCCGGTCTATCTCACTCTGGTCTATCTCGGTGCACTCTATCTCAGTCCGGTGTATCTCAGTCCGGTCTAACTCAGTCCGGTCTATCACACTCCAATCTATCTCACTCCGGTCTATCTCACTCCAGTCTATCTCAGTCCGGTCTATCTCATTGCAATCTATCTCACTCAGGTCTATCTCAGTCCGGTCTATCTCACTCCGGTCTATCTCACTCCGGTCTAACTCACTCCGGTCTAAATCACTCCGGTCTATCTCACACCGGTCTAACTCACTCCGGTCGAACTCACTCCGGTCTATCTCACCCCGGTCTAACTCACTCCGGTCTAACTCACTCCGATCTATCTCACTCCGGTCTAACTTACTCCGGTCCAACTCACGCCGGTCTATCTCAGTCCGGTCTAACTCACTCCGGTCTATCTCAGTCCAGTCTATCTCAATCCAGTCTATCTCACTCAGATCTATCTCACTCCGGTCTATCTCAGTCCAGTCTATCTCAGTCTGGTCTAACTCACTCCGATCTATCTCACTCAGATCTATCTCACTCCAGTCTATCTCAGTCTGGTCTATCTCACTCCGGTCTAATTCACTCTGATCTATCTCAGTCGGTCTATCTCACTCAGATCTATCTCACTCTGGTCTATCTCACTCCGGTCTATCTCACTCAGATCTATCTCGGTCCGGTCTATCTCACTCCGGTCTATCTCACTCCGGTCTATCTCACTCAGATCTATCTCACTCAGATCTATCTCACTCCAGTCTATCTCAGTCCAGTCTAACTCATTCCGGTCTAACTCACTCCGGTCTATCTCACTCAGGTCTAACTCACCAAGGTCTAAATCACTCCGGTCTATCTCACTCCGGTCTAACTCACTCCGGTCTATCTCACTCCGATCTAAATCACTCCTGTGTATCTCACTCCGATTTATCTCATTCCGGTCTATCTCACTCCGACGGAACTCACTACGGTCTATCTCACTCCAGTCGATCTCACTCCGGTCTAATTCACTCCGGTCTATCTCACTCCAGTCTATCTCACTCCGGTCTATCTCACTCCAGTCAAACTCACTCCGGTCAAACTCACTCCAATCAATCTCACTCCGGTCTATCTCACTCCGGTCTATCTCACTCCGGTCAAACTCACTCCGGTCTAACTCACTCCGGTCTAACTCACTCCGGTCTATCTCACTCCGGTCTAACTTACTCCAGTCCAACTCACGCCGGTCTATCTCAGTCCGGTCTAACTCAATCCGGTCTATCTCAGTCCAGTCTATCTCAATCCGGTCTATCTCACTCAGATCTATCTCACTCCGGTCTATCTCAGTCCAGTCTATCTCAGTCTGGTCGAACTCACTCCGATCTATCTCACTCAGATCTATCTCAGTCCAGTCTATCTCAGTCGGTCTATCTCACTCAGATCTATCTCACTCTGGTCTATCTCACTCCAGTCTATCTCACTCAGATCTATCTCACTCCGGTCTATCTCGGTCCGGTTTATCTCACTCCGGTCTATCTCACTCCGGTCTATCTCACTCAGATCTATCTCACTCAGATCTATCTCACTCCAGTCTATCTCAGTCCAGTCTAACTCATTCCGGTCTAACTCACTCCGGTCTATCTCACTCCAGTCTATCTCACACCAGTCTATTTCAGTCCAGTCGATCTCATTCCAATCTATCTCACTCAGGTCTATCTCAGTCCGGTCTATCTCACTCCGATCTAGCTCACTCCGGTCTAACTCACTCCGGTCTAAATCACTCCGGACTATCTCACACCGGTCTAACTCACTCCGGTCTATCTCACTCCGTTCAAACTCACTCCGGTCTAACTCACTCCGGTCTAACTCACTACGGTGTATCTCACTCCGGTCTAACTTACTCCGGTCCAACTCACGTCGGTCTATCTCAGTCCAGTCTAACTCACTCCGGTCTATCTCAGTCCGGTCTAACTCACACCGGTATATCTCACTCAGTTCTATCTCACTCCGGTCTATCTCACTCTGGTGTATCTCACTCCGGTCTAACTCAGTCCGGTCTATCTCACTCCAATCTATCTCACTCCATTCTATCTCACTCCGGTATATCTCACTCCGGTCTATCTCACTCTGGTCTATCTCGGTGCACTCTATCTCAGTCCGGTGTATCTCAGTCCGGTCTAACTCAGTCCGGTCTATCTCACTCCAATCTATCTCACTCCGGTCTATCTCACTCCAGTCTATCTCAGTCCGGTCTATCTCATTGCAATCTATCTCACTCAGGTCTATTTCAGTCCGGTCTATCTCACTCCGGTCTATCTCACTCCGGTCTAACTCACTCCGGTCTAAATCACTCCGGTCTATCTCACACCGGTCTAACTCACTCCAGTCGAACTCACTCCGGTCTATCTCACCCCGGTCTAACTCACTCCGGTCTAACTCACTCCGATCTATCTCACTCCGGTCTAACTTACTCCGGTCCAACTCACGCCGGTCTATCTCAGTCCGGTCTAACTCACTCCGGTCTATCTCAGTCCAGTCTATCTCAATCCGGTCTATCTCACTCAGATCTATCTCACTCCGGTCTATCTCAGCCCAGTCTATCTCAGTCTGGTCTAACTCACTCCGATCTATCTCACTCAGATCTATCTCACTCCAGTCTATCTCAGTCTGGTCTATCTCACTCCGGTCTAATTCACTCTGATCTATCTCAGTCGGTCTATCTCACTCAGATCTATCTCACTCTGGTCTATCTCACTCCGGTCTATCTCACTCAGATCTATCTCGGTCCGGTCTATCTCACTCCGGTCTATCTCACTCCGGTCTATCTCACTCAGATCTATCTCACTCAGATCTATCTCACTCCAGTCTATCTCAGTCCAGTCTAACTCATTCCGGTCTAACTCACTCCGGTCTATCTCACTCAGGTCTAACTCACCAAGGTCTAAATCACTCCGGTCTATCTCACTCCGGTCTAACTCACTCCGGTCTATCTCACTCCGATCTAAATCACTCCTGTGTATCTCACTCCGATTTATCTCATTCCGGTCTATCTCACTCCGACGGAACTCACTACGGTCTATCTCACTCCAGTCGATCTCACTCCGGTCTAATTCACTCCGGTCTATCTCACTCCAGTCTATCTCACTCCGGTCTATCTCACTCCAGTCAAACTCACTCCGGTCAAACTCACTCCAATCAATCTCACTCCGGTCTATCTCACTCCGGTCTATCTCACTCCGGTCAAACTCACTCCGGTCTAACTCACTCCGGTCTAACTCACTCCGGTCTATCTCACTCCGGTCTAACTTACTCCAGTCCAACTCACGCCGGTCTATCTCAGTCCGGTCTAACTCAATCCGGTCTATCTCATTCCAGTCTATCTCAATCCGGTCTATCTCACTCAGATCTATCTCACTCCGGTCTATCTTAGTCCAGTCTATCTCAGTCTGGTCGAACTCACTCCGATCTATCTCACTCAGATCTATCTCAGTCCAGTCTATCTCAGTCGGTCTATCTCACTCAGATCTATCTCACTCTGGTCTATCTCACTCCAGTCTATCTCACTCAGATCTATCTCACTCCGGTCTATCTCGGTCCGGTTTATCTCACTCCGGTCTATCTCACTCCGGTCTATCTCACTCAGATCTATCTCACTCAGATCTATCTCACTCCAGTCTATCTCAGTCCAGTCTAACTCATTCCGGTCTAACTCACTCCGGTCTATCTCACTCCGGTCTATCTCACACCAGTCTATTTCAGTCCAGTCGATCTCATTCCAATCTAACTCACTCAGGTCTATCTCAGACCGGTCTATCTCACTCCGATCTAGCTCACTCCGGTCTAACTCACTCCGGTCTAAATCACTCCGGACTATCTCACACCGGTCTAACTCACTCCGGTCTATCTCACTCCGTTCAAACTCACTCCGGTCTAACTCACTCCGGTCTAACTCACTACGGTGTATCTCACTCCGGTCTAACTCGCTCCGGTCCAACTCACGCCGGTCTATCTCAGTCCAGTCTAGCTCACTCCGGTCTATCTCAGTCCGGTCTAACTCACACCGGTATATCTCACTCAGTTCTATCTCACTCCGATCTATCTCACTCTGGTCTATCTCGGTGCACTCTATCTCAGTCCGGTGTATCTCAGTCCGGTCTAACTCAGTCCGGTCTATCTCACTCCAATCTATCTCACTCCGGTCTATCTCACTCCAGTCTATCTCAGTCCGGTCTATCTCATTCCAATCTATCTCACTCAGGTCTATCTCAGTCCGGTCTATCTCACTCCGGTCTATCTCACTCCGGTCTAACTCACTCCGGTCTAAATCACTCCGGTCTATCTCACACCGGTCTAACTCACTCCGGTCGAACTCACTCCGGTCTATCTCACCCCGGTCTAACTCACTCCGGTCTAACTCACTCCGATCTATCTCACTCCGGTCTAACTTACTCCGATCCAACTCACGCCGGTCTATCTCAGTCCGGTCTAACTCACTCCGGTCTATCTCAGTCCAGTCTATCTCAATCCGGTCTATCTCACTCAGATATATCTCACTCCGGTCTATCTCAGTCCAGTCTATCTCAGTCTGGTCTAACTCACTCCGATCTATCTCACTCAGATCTATCTCACTCCAGTCTATCTCAGTCTGGTCTATCTCACTCCGGTCTAATTCACTCTGATCTATCTCAGTCGGTCTATCTCACTCAGATCTATCTCACTCTGGTCTATCTCACTCCGGTCTATCTCACTCAGATCTATCTCGGACCGGTCTATCTCACTCCGGTCTATCTCACTCCGGTCTATCTCACTCAGATCTATCTCACTCAGATCTATCTCACTCCAGTCTATCTCAGTCCAGTCTAACTCATTCCGGTCTAACTCACTCCGGTCTATCTCACTCAGGTCTAACTCACCAAGGTCTATCTCACTCCGGTCTATCTCACTCCGGTCTAACTCACTCCGGTCTATCTCACTCCGATCTAAATCACTCCTGTGTATCTCACTCCGATTTATCTCATTCCGGTCTATCTCACTCCGACGGAACTCACTACGGTCTATCTCACTCCAGTCGATCTCACTCCGGTCTAATTCACTCCGGTCTATCTCACTCCAGTCTATCTCACTCCGGTCTATCTCACTCCAGTCAAACTCACTCCGGTCAAACTCACTCCAATCAATCTCACTCCGGTCTATCTCACTCCGGTCTATCTCACTCCGGTCAAACTCACTCCGGTCTAACTCACTCCGGTCTAACTCACTCCGGTCTATCTCACTCCGGTCTAACTTACTCCAGTCCAACTCACGCCGGTCTATCTCAGTCCGGTCTAACTCAATCCGGTCTATCTCAGTCCAGTCTATCTCAATCCGGTCTATCTCACTCAGATCTATCTCACTCCGGTCTATCTTAGTCCAGTCTATCTCAGTCTGGTCGAACTCACTCCGATCTATCTCACTCAGATCTATCTCAGTCCAGTCTATCTCAGTCGGTCTATCTCACTCAGATCTATCTCACTCTGGTCTATCTCACTCCAGTCTATCTCACTCAGATCTATCTCACTCCGGTCTATCTCGGTCCGGTTTATCTCACTCCGGTCTATCTCACTCCGGTCTATCTCACTCAGATCTATCTCACTCAGATCTATCTCACTCCAGTCTATCTCAGTCCAGTCTAACTCATTCCGGTCTAACTCACTCCGGTCTATCTCACTCCGGTCTATCTCACACCAGTCTATTTCAGTCCAGTCGATCTCATTCCAATCTAACTCACTCAGGTCTATCTCAGACCGGTCTATCTCACTCCGATCTAGCTCACTCCGGTCTAACTCACTCCGGTCTAAATCACTCCGGACTATCTCACACCGGTCTAACTCACTCCGGTCTATCTCACTCCGTTCAAACTCACTCCGGTCTAATTCACTCCGGTCTAACTCACTACGGTGTATCTCACTCCGGTCTAACTTGCTCCGGTCCAACTCACGCCGGTCTATCTCAGTCCAGTCTAGCTCACTCCGGTCTATCTCAGTCCGGTCTAACTCACACCGGTATATCTCACTCAGTTCTATCTCACTCCGATCTATCTCACTCTGGTCTATCTCGGTGCACTCTATCTCAGTCCGGTGTATCTCAGTCCGGTCTAACTCAGTCCGGTCTATCTCACTCCAATCTATCTCACTCCGGTCTATCTCACTCCAGTCTATCTCAGTCCGGTCTATCTCATTCCAATCTATCTCACTCAGGTCTATCTCAGTCCGGTCTATCTCACTCCGGTCTATCTCACTCCGGTCTAACTCACTCCGGTCTAAATCACTCCGGTCTATCTCACACCGGTCTAACTCACTCCGGTCGAACTCACTCCGGTCTATCTCACCCCGGTCTAACTCACTCCGGTCTAACTCACTCCGATCTATCTCACTCCGGTCTAACTTACTCCGATCCAACTCACGCCGGTCTATCTCAGTCCGGTCTAACTCACTCCGGTCTATCTCAGTCCAGTCTATCTCAATCCGGTCTATCTCACTCAGATCTATCTCACTCCGGTCTATCTCAGTCCAGTCTATCTCAGTCTGGTCTAACTCACTCCGATCTATCTCACTCAGATCTATCTCACTCCAGTCTATCTCAGTCTGGTCTATCTCACTCCGGTCTAATTCACTCTGATCTATCTCAGTCGGTCTATCTCACTCAGATCTATCTCACTCTGGTCTATCTCACTCCGGTCTATCTCACTCAGATCTATCTCGGACCGGTCTATCTCACTCCGGTCTATCTCACTCCGGTCTATCTCACTCAGATCTATCTCACTCAGATCTATCTCACTCCAGTCTATCTCAGTCCAGTCTAACTCATTCCGGTCTAACTCACTCCGGTCTATCTCACTCAGGTCTAACTCACCAAGGTCTATCTCACTCCGGTCTATCTCACTCCGGTCTAACTCACTCCGGTCTATCTCACTCCGATCTAAATCACTCCTGTGTATCTCACTCCGATTTATCTCATTCCGGTCTATCTCACTCCGACGGAACTCACTACGGTCTATCTCACTCCAGTCGATCTCACTCCGGTCTAATTCACTCCGGTCTATCTCACTCCAGTCTATCTCACTCCGGTCTATCTCACTCCTGTCAAACTCACTCCGGTCAAACTCACTCCAATCAATCTCACTCCGGTCTATCTCACTCCGGTCTATCTCACTCCGGTCAAACTCACTCCGGTCTAACTCACTCCGGTCTAACTCACTCCGGTCTATCTCACTCCGGTCTAACTTACTCCAGTCCAACTCACGCCGGTCTATCTCAGTCCAGTCTATCTCAGTCTGGTCGAACTCACTCCGATCTATCTCACTCAGATCTATCTCAGTCCAGTCTATCTCAGTCGGTCTATCTCACTCAGATCTATCTCACTCTGGTCTATCTCACTCCAGTCTATCTCACTCAGATCTATCTCACTCCGGTCTATCTCGGTCCGGTTTATCTCACTCCGGTCTATCTCACTCCGGTCTATCTCACACAGAACTATCTCACTCAGATCTATCTCACTCCAGTCTATCTCAGTCCAGTCTAACTCATTCCAGTCTAACTCACTCCGGTCTATCTCACTCCGGTCTATCTCACACCAGTCTATTTCAGTCCAGTCGATCTCATTCCAATCTATCTCACTCAGGTCTATCTCAGTCCGGTCTATCTCACTCCGGTCTAAATCACTGCGGTCTATTTCACTCCGGTCTAAATCACTCCTGTGAATCTCACTCCGATCGATCTCATTCCGGTCCATCTCATTCCGGTCTATCTCACTCCGACAGAACTCACTCCGGTCTATCTCACTCCGGTCTAATTCACTCCGGTCTATCTCACTCCGGTCTATCTCACTCCGGTCTTACTCACACCGGTCTAACTAACTCCAGTCTAACTCACTCCGGTCTATCTCACTCCGGTCTAAATCACTGCGGTCTATTTCACTCCGGTCTAAATCACTCCTGTGAATCTCACTACGATCTATCTCATTCCGGTCCATCTCATTCCGGTCTATCTCACTCCGACAGAACTCACTCCGGTCTATCTCACTCCGGTCTAATTCACTCCGGTCTATCTCACTCCGGTCTATCTCACTCCGGTCTATCTCACTCCGGTCAAACTCACTCCGGTCAAACTCACTCCAATCAATCTCACTCCGGTCTATCTCACTCTGGTCTATCTCACTCCGGTCAAACTCACTCCGGTCTAACTCACTCCGGTCTAACTCACTACGGTGTATCTCACTCCGGTCTAACTTACTCCGGTCCAACTCACGCCGGTCTATCTCAGTCCAGTCTAACTCACTCCGGTCTATCTCAGTCCGGTCTAACTCACACCGGTATATCTCACTCAGTTCTATCTCACTCCGGTCGAACTCACTCCAGTCTATCTCACTCCGGTCTAACTCACTCCGGTCTAACTCACTCCGGTCTATCTCACTCCGGTCTAACTTACTCCGGTCCAACTCACGCCGGTCTAGCTCAGTCCGGTCTAACTCACTCCGGTCTATCTCAGTCCAGTCTATCTCAATCCGGTCTATCTCACTCAGATCTATCTCACTCCGGTCTATCTCAGTCCAGTCTATCTCAGTCTGGTCTAACTCACTCCGATCTACCTCACTCCGATCTATCTCACTCAGATCTATCTCACTCCGGTCTATCTCACTCCGGTCTAACTCACTCCGGTCTAAATCACTCCGGTCTATCTCACACCGGTCTAACTCACTCCGGACGAACTCACTCCGGTCTATCTCACTCCGGTCTAAATCACTGCGGTCTATTTCACTCCGGTCTAAATTACTCCTGTGAATCTCACTCTGATCTATCTCATTCCGGTCCACCTCATTCCGGTCTATCTCACTCCGACAGAACTCACTCCGGTCTATCTCACTCCAGTCTAATTCACTCCGATCTATCTCACTCCGGTCTATCTCACTCCGGTCTATCTCACTCCGGTCAAAATCACTCCGGTCAAACTCACTCCAATCAATCTCACTCCGGTCTATCTCACTCCAGTCTATCTCACTCCGGTCTATCTCACACCAGTCAAACTCACTCCGGTCAAACTCACTCCAATCAATCTCACTCCGGTCTATCTCACTCCGGTCTATCTCACTCCGGTCAAACTCACTCCGGTCTAACTCACTCCGGTCTATCTCACTCCGGTCTAACTTACTCCAGTCCAACTCACGCCGGTCTATCTCAGTCCGGTCTAACTCAATCCGGTCTATCTCAGTCCAGTCTATCTCAATCCGGTCTATCTCACTCAGATCTATCTCACTCCGGTCTATCTCAGTCCAGTCTATCTCAGTCTGGTCGAACTCACTCCGATCTATCTCACTCAGATCTATCTCAGTCCAGTCTATCTCAGTCGGTCTATCTCACTCAGATCTATCTCACTCTGGTCTATCTCACTCCAGTCTATCTCACTCAGGTCTATCTCACTCCGGTCTATCTCGGTCCGGTCTATCTCAGTCCGGTCTATCTCACTCCGATCTAGCTCACTCCGGTCTAACTCACTCCGGTCTAAATCACTCCGGACTATCTCACACCGGTCTAACTCACTCCGGTCTATCTCACTCCGTTCAAACTCACTCCGGTCTAACTCACTCCGGTCTAACTCACTACGGTGTATCTCACTCCGGTCTAACTTACTCCGGTCCAACTCACGCCGGTCTATCTCAGTCCAGTCTAGCTCACTCCGGTCTATCTCAGTCCGGTCTAACTCACACCGGTATATCTCACTCAGTTCTATCTCACTCCGATCTATCTCACTCTGGTCTATCTCGGTGCACTCTATCTCAGTCCGGTGTATCTCAGTCCGATCTAACTCAGTCCGGTCTATCTCACTCCAATCTATCTCACTCCGGTCTATCTCACTCCAGTCTATCTCAGTCCGGTCTATCTCATTCCAATCTATCTCACTCAGGTCTATCTCAGTCCGGTCTATCTCACTCCGGTCTATCTCACTCCGGTCTAACTCACTCCGGTCTAAATCACTCCGGTCTATCTCACACCGGTCTAACTCACTCCGGTCGAACTCACTCCGGTCTATCTCACCCCGGTCTAACTCACTCCGGTCTAACTCACTCCGATCTATCTCACTCCGGTCTAACTTACTCCGATCCAACTCACGCCGGTCTATCTCAGTCCGGTCTAACTCACTCCGGTCTATCTCAGTCCAGTCTATCTCAATCCGGTCTATCTCACTCAGATCTATCTCACTCCGGTCTATCTCAGTCCAGTCTATCTCAGTCTGGTCTAACTCACTCCGATCTATCTCACTCAGATCTATCTCACTCCAGTCTATCTCAGTCTGGTCTATCTCACTCCGGTCTAATTCACTCTGATCTATCTCAGTCGGTCTATCTCACTCAGATCTATCTCACTCTGGTCTATCTCACTCCGGTCTATCTCACTCAGATCTATCTCGGACCGGTCTATCTCACTCCGGTCTATCTCACTCCGGTCTATCTCACTCAGATCTATCTCACTCAGATCTATCTCACTCCAGTCCATCTCAGTCCAGTCTAACTCATTCCGGTCTAACTCACTCCGGTCTATCTCACTCAGGTCTAACTCACTCTGGTCTATCTCACTCCGGTCTATCTCACTCAGATCTATCTCGGACCGGTCTATCTCACTCCGGTCTATCTCACTCCGGTCTATCTCACTCAGATCTATCTCACTCAGATCTATCTCACTCCAGTCTATCTCACTCCAGTCTATCTCACTCAGATCTATCTCACTCCGGTCTATCTCGGTCCGGTCTATCTCAGTCCGGTCTATCTCACTCCGATCTAGCTCACTCCGGTCTAAATCACTCCGGTCTAAATCACTCCGGACTATCTCACACCGGTCTAACTCACTCCGGTCTATCTCACTCCGTTCAAACTCACTCCGGTCTAACTCACTCCGGTCTAACTCACTACGGTGTATCTCACTCCAGTCTAACTTACTCCGGTCCAACTCACGCCGGTCTATCTCAGTCCAGTCTAGCTCACTCCGGTCTATCTCAGTCCGGTCTAACTCACACCGGTATATCTCACTCAGTTCTATCTCACTCCGATCTATCTCACTCTGGTCTATCTCGGTGCACTCTATCTCAGTCCGGTGTATCTCAGTCCGGTCTAACTCAGTCCGGTCTATCTCACTCCAATCTATCTCACTCCGGTCTATCTCACTCCAGTCTATCTCAGTCCGGTCTATCTCATTCCAATCTATCTCACTCAGGTCTATCTCAGTCCGGTCTATCTCACTCCGGTCTATCTCACTCCGGTCTAACTCACTCCGGTCTAAATCACTCCGGTCTATCTCACACCGGTCTAACTCACTCCGGTCGAACTCACTCCGGTCTATCTCACCCCGGTCTAACTCACTCCGGTCTAACTCACTCCGATCTATCTCACTCCGGTCTAACTTACTCCGATCCAACTCACGCCGGTCTATCTCAGTCCGGTCTAACTCACTCCGGTCTATCTCAGTCCAGTCTATCTCAATCCGGTCTATCTCACTCAGATCTATCTCACTCCGGTCTATCTCAGTCCAGTCTATCTCAGTCTGGTCTAACTCACTCCGATCTATCTCACTCAGATCTATCTCACTCCAGTCTATCTCAGTCTGGTCTATCTCACTCCGGTCTAATTCACTCTGATCTATCTCAGTCGGTCTATCTCACTCAGATCTATCTCACTCTGGTCTATCTCACTCCGGTCTATCTCACTCAGATCTATCTCGGACCGGTCTATCTCACTCCGGTCTATCTCACTCCGGTCTATCTCACTCAGATCTATCTCACTCAGATCTATCTCACTCCAGTCCATCTCAGTCCAGTCTAACTCATTCCGGTCTAACTCACTCCGGTCTATCTCACTCAGGTCTAACTCACCAAGGTCTAAATCACTCCGGTCTATCTCACTTCGGTCTAACTCACTCCGGTCTATCTCACTCCGATCTAAATCACTCCTGTGTATCTCACTCCGATTTATTTCATTCCGGTCTATCTCACTCCGACGGAACTCACTACGGTCTATCTCACTCCAGTCGATCTCACTCCGGTCTAATTCACTCCGGTCTATCTCACTCCAGTCTATCTCACTCCGGTCTATCTCACTCCTGTCAAACTCACTCCGGTCAAACTCACTCCAATCAATCTCACTCCGGTCTATCTCACTCCGGTCTATCTCACTCCGGTCAAACTCACTCCGGTCTAACTCACTCCGGTCTAACTCACTCCGGTCTATCTCACTCCGGTCTAACTTACTCCAGTCCAACTCACGCCGGTCTATCTCAGTCCAGTCTATCTCAGTCTGGTCGAACTCACTCCGATCTATCTCACTCAGATCTATCTCAGTCCAGTCTATCTCAGTCGGTCTATCTCACTCAGATCTATCTCACTCTGGTCTATCTCACTCCAGTCTATCTCACTCAGATCTATCTCACTCCGGTCTATCTCGGTCCGGTTTATCTCACTCCGGTCTATCTCACTCCGGTCTATCTCACTCAGATCTATCTCACTCAGATCTATCTCACTCCAGTCTATCTCAGTCCAGTCTAACTCATTCCGGTCTAACTCACTCCGGTCTATCTCACTCCAGTCTATCTCACACCAGTCTATTTCAGTCCAGTCGATCTCATTCCAATCTATCTCACTCAGGTCTATCTCAGTCCGGTCTATCTCACTCCGATCTAGCTCACTCCGGTCTAACTCACTCCGGTCTAAATCACTCCGGACTATCTCACACCGGTCTAACTCACTCCGGTCTATCTCACTCCGTTCAAACTCACTCCGGTCTAACTCACTCCGGTCTAACTCACTACGGTGTATCTCACTCCGGTCTAACTTACTCCGGTCCAACTCACGTCGGTCTATCTCAGTCCAGTCTAACTCACTCCGGTCTATCTCAGTCCGGTCTAACTCACACCGGTATATCTCACTCAGTTCTATCTCACTCCGGTCTATCTCACTCTGGTGTATCTCACTCCGGTCTAACTCAGTCCGGTCTATCTCACTCCAATCTATCTCACTCCATTCTATCTCACTCCGGTATATCTCACTCCGGTCTATCTCACTCTGGTCTATCTCGGTGCACTCTATCTCAGTCCGGTGTATCTCAGTCCGGTCTAACTCAGTCCGGTCTATCTCACTCCAATCGATCTCACTCCGGTCTATCTCACTCCAGTCTATCTCAGTCCGGTCTATCTCATTGCAATCTATCTCACTCAGGTCTATCTCAGTCCGGTCTATCTCACTCCGGTCTATCTCACTCCGGTCTAACTCACTCCGGTCTAAATCACTCCGGTCTATCTCACACCGGTCTAACTCACTCCAGTCGAACTCACTCCGGTCTATCTCACCCCGGTCTAACTCACTCCGGTCTAACTCACTCCGATCTATCTCACTCCGGTCTAACTTACTCCGGTCCAACTCACGCCGGTCTATCTCAGTCCGGTCTAACTCACTCCGGTCTATCTCAGTCCAGTCTATCTCAATCCGGTCTATCTCACTCAGATCTATCTCACTCCGGTCTATCTCAGCCCAGTCTATCTCAGTCTGGTCTAACTCACTCCGATCTATCTCACTCAGATCTATCTCACTCCAGTCTATCTCAGTCTGGTCTATCTCACTCCGGTCTAATTCACTCTGATCTATCTCAGTCGGTCTATCTCACTCAGATCTATCTCACTCTGGTCTATCTCACTCCGGTCTATCTCACTCAGATCTATCTCGGTCCGGTCTATCTCACTCCGGTCTATCTCACTCCGGTCTATCTCACTCAGATCTATCTCACTCAGATCTATCTCACTCCAGTCTATCTCAGTCCAGTCTAACTCATTCCGGTCTAACTCACTCCGGTCTATCTCACTCAGGTCTAACTCACCAAGGTCTAAATCACTCCGGTCTATCTCACTCCGGTCTAACTCACTCCGGTCTATCTCACTCCGATCTAAATCACTCCTGTGTATCTCACTCCGATTTATCTCATTCCGGTCTATCTCACTCCGACGGAACTCACTACGGTCTATCTCACTCCAGTCGATCTCACTCCGGTCTAATTCACTCCGGTCTATCTCACTCCAGTCTATCTCACTCCGGTCTATCTCACTCCAGTCAAACTCACTCCGGTCAAACTCACTCCAATCAATCTCACTCCGGTCTATCTCACTCCGGTCTATCTCACTCCGGTCAAACTCACTCCGGTCTAACTCACTCCGGTCTAACTCACTCCGGTCTATCTCACTCCGGTCTAACTTACTCCAGTCCAACTCACGCCGGTCTATCTCAGTCCGGTCTAACTCAATCCGGTCTATCTCAGTCCAGTCTATCTCAATCCGGTCTATCTCACTCAGATCTATCTCACTCCGGTCTATCTTAGTCCAGTCTATCTCAGTCTGGTCGAACTCACTCCGATCTATCTCACTCAGATCTATCTCAGTCCAGTCTATCTCAGTCGGTCTATCTCACTCAGATCTATCTCACTCTGGTCTATCTCACTCCAGTCTATCTCACTCAGATCTATCTCACTCCGGTCTATCTCGGTCCGGTTTATCTCACTCCGGTCTATCTCACTCCGGTCTATCTCACTCAGATCTATCTCACTCAGATCTATCTCACTCCAGTCTATCTCAGTCCAGTCTAACTCATTCCGGTCTAACTCACTCCGGTCTATCTCACTCCGGTCTATCTCACACCAGTCTATTTCAGTCCAGTCGATCTCATTCCAATCTAACTCACTCAGGTCTATCTCAGTCCGGTCTATCTCACTCCGATCTAGCTCACTCCGGTTTAACTCACTCCGGTCTAAATCACTCCGGACTATCTCACACCGGTCTAACTCACTCCGGTCTATCTCACTCCGTTCAAACTCACTCCGGTCTAACTCACTCCGGTCTAACTCACTACGGTGTATCTCACTCCGGTCTAACTTGCTCCGGTCCAACTCACGCCGGTCTATCTCAGTCCAGTCTAGCTCACTCCGGTCTATCTCAGTCCGGTCTAACTCACACCGGTATATCTCACTCAGTTCTATCTCACTCCGATCTATCTCACTCTGGTCTATCTCGGTGCACTCTATCTCAGTCCGGTGTATCTCAGTCCGGTCTAACTCAGTCCGGTCTATCTCACTCCAATCTATCTCACTCCGGTCTATCTCACTCCAGTCTATCTCAGTCCGGTCTATCTCATTCCAATCTATCTCACTCAGGTCTATCTCAGTCCGGTCTATCTCACTCCGGTCTATCTCACTCCGGTCTAACTCACTCCGGTCTAAATCACTCCGGTCTATCTCACACCGGTATAACTCACTCCGGTCGAACTCACTCCGGTCTATCTCACCCCGGTCTAACTCACTCCGGTCTAACTCACTCCGATCTATCTCACTCCGGTCTAACTTACTCCGATCCAACTCACGCCGGTCTATCTCAGTCCGGTCTAACTCACTCCGGTCTATCTCAGTCCAGTCTATCTCAATCCGGTCTATCTCACTCAGATCTATCTCACTCCGGTCTATCTCAGTCCAGTCTATCTCAGTCTGGTCTAACTCACTCCGATCTATCTCACTCAGATCTATCTCACTCCAGTCTATCTCAGTCTGGTCTATCTCACTCCGGTCTAATTCACTCTGATCTATCTCAGTCGGTCTATCTCACTCAGATCTATCTCACTCTGGTCTATCTCACTCCGGTCTATCTCACTCAGATCTATCTCGGACCGGTCTATCTCACTCCGGTCTATCTCACTCAGGTCTAACTCACCAAGGTCTAAATCACTCCGGTCTATCTCACTCCGGTCTAACTCACTCCGGTCTATCTCACTCCGATCTAAATCACTCCTGTGTATCTCACTCCGATTTATCTCATTCCGGTCTATCTCACTCCGACGGAACTCACTACGGTCTATCTCACTCCAGTCGATCTCACTCCGGTCTAATTCACTCCGGTCTATCTCACTCCAGTCTATCTCACTCCGGTCTATCTCACTCCTGTCAAACTCACTCCGGTCAAACTCACTCCAATCAATCTCACTCCGGTCTATCTCACTCCGGTCTATCTCACTCCGGTCAAACTCACTCCGGTCTAACTCACTCCGGTCTAACTCACTCCGGTCTATCTCACTCCGGTCTAACTTACTCCAGTCCAACTCACGCCGGTCTATCTCAGTCCAGTCTATCTCAGTCTGGTCGAACTCACTCCGATCTATCTCACTCAGATCTATCTCAGTCCAGTCTATCTCAGTCGGTCTATCTCACTCAGATCTATCTCACTCTGGTCTATCTCACTCCAGTCTATCTCACTCAGATCTATCTCACTCCGGTCTATCTCGGTCCGGTTTATCTCACTCCGGTCTATCTCACTCCGGTCTATCTCACACAGAACTATCTCACTCAGATCTATCTCACTCCAGTCTATCTCAGTCCAGTCTAACTCATTCCGGTCTAACTCACTCCGGTCTATCTCACTCCGGTCTATCTCACACCAGTCTATTTCAGTCCAGTCGATCTCATTCCAATCTATCTCACTCAGGTCTATCTCAGTCCGGTCTATCTCACTCCGATCTAGCTCACTCCGGTCTAACTCACTCCGGTCTAAATCACTCCGGACTATCTCACACCGGTCTAACTCACTCCGGTCTAACTCACTCCGGTCTATCTCACTCCGGTCTAAATCACTGCGGTCTATTTCACTCCGGTCTAAATCACTCCTGTGAATCTCACTCCGATCGATCTCATTCCGGTCCATCTCATTCCGGTCTATCTCACTCCGACAGAACTCACTCCGGTCTATCTCACTCCGGTCTAATTCACTCCGGTCTATCTCACTCCGGTCTATCTCACTCCGGTCTTACTCACACCGGTCTAACTAACTCCAGTCTAACTCACTCCGGTCTATCTCACTCCGGTCTAAATCACTGCGGTCTATTTCACTCCGGTCTAAATCACTCCTGTGAATCTCACTACGATCTATCTCATTCCGGTCCATCTCATTCCGGTCTATCTCACTCCGACAGAACTCACTCCGGTCTATCTCACTCCGGTCTAATTCACTCCGGTCTATCTCACTCCGGTCTATCTCACTCCGGTCTTACTCACACCGGTCTAACTAACTCCAGTCTAACTCACTCCGGTCTATCTCACTCCGGTCTAAATCACTGCGGTCTATTTCACTCCGGTCTAAATCACTCCTGTGAATCTCACTACGATCTATCTCATTCCGGTCCATCTCATTCCGGTCTATCTCACTCCGACAGAACTCACTCCGGTCTATCTCACTCCGGTCTAATTCACTCCGGTCTATCTCACTCCGGTCTATCTCACTCCGGTCTATCTCACTCCGGTCAAACTCACTCCGGTCAAACTCACTCCAATCAATCTCACTCCGGTCTATCTCACTCTGGTCTATCTCACTCCGGTCAAACTCACTCCGGTCTAACTCACTCCGGTCTAACTCACTACGGTGTATCTCACTCCGGTCTAACTTACTCCGGTCCAACTCACGCCGGTCTATCTCAGTCCAGTCTAACTCACTCCGGTCTATCTCAGTCCGGTCTAACTCACACCGGTATATCTCACTCAGTTCTATCTCACTCCGGTCGAACTCACTCCAGTCTATCTCACTCCGGTCTAACTCACTCCGGTCTAACTCACTCCGGTCTATCTCACTCCGGTCTAACTTACTCCGGTCCAACTCACGCCGGTCTAGCTCAGTCCAGTCTAACTCACTCCGGTCTATCTCAGTCCAGTCAATCTCAATCCGGTCTATCTCACTCAGATCTATCTCACTCCGGTCTATCTCAGTCCAGTCTATCTCAGTCTGGTCTAACTCACTCCGATCTACCTCACTCCGATCTATCTCACTCAGATCTATCTCACTCCGGTCTATCTCACTCCGGTCTAACTCACTCCGGTCTAAATCACTCCGGTCTATCTCACACCGGTCTAACTCACTCCGGACGAACTCACTCCGGTCTATCTCACTCCGGTCTAAATCACTGCGGTCTATTTCACTCCGGTCTAAATCACTCCTGTGAATCTCACTCCGATCTATCTCATTCCGGTCCATCTCATTCCGGTCTATCTCACTCCGACAGAACTCACTCCGGTCTATCTCACTCCGGTCTAATTCACTCCGGTCTACCTCACTCCGGTCTATCTCACACCGGTCTATCTCACACCGGTCTAACTCACTCCGGTCTAACTCACTCCGGTCTATCTCACTCCGGTCTAAATCACTGCGGTCTATTTCACTCCGGTCTAAATTACTCCTGTGAATCTCACTCTGATCTATCTCATTCCGGTCCACCTCATTCCGGTCTATCTCACTCCGACAGAACTCACTCCGGTCTATCTCACTCCAGTCTAATTCACTCCGATCTATCTCACTCCGGTCTATCTCACTCCGGTCTATCTCACTCCGGTCAAAATCACTCCGGTCAAACTCACTCCAATCAATCTCACTCCGGTCTATCTCACTCCAGTCTATCTCACTCCGGTCTATCTCACACCAGTCAAACTCACTCCGGTCAAACTCACTCCAATCAATCTCACTCCGGTCTATCTCACTCCGGTCTATCTCACTCCGGTCAAACTCACTCCGGTCTAACTCACTCCGGTCTATCTCACTCCGGTCTAACTTACTCCAGTCCAACTCACGCCGGTCTATCTCAGTCCGGTCTAACTCAATCCGGTCTATCTCACTCCAGTCTATCTCAATCCGGTCTATCTCACTCAGATCTATCTCACTCCGGTCTATCTCAGTCCAGTCTATCTCAGTCTGGTCGAACTCACTCCGATCTATCTCACTCAGATCTATCTCAGTCCAGTCTATCTCAGTCGGTCTATCTCACTCAGATCTATCTCACTCTGGTCTATCTCACTCCAGTCTATCTCACTCAGATCTATCTCACTCCGGTCTATCTCGGTCCGGTCTATCTCAGTCCGGTCTATCTCACTCCGATCTAGCTCACTCCGGTCTAACTCACTCCGGTCTAAATCACTCCGGACTATCTCACACCGGTCTAACTCACTCCGGTCTATCTCACTCCGTTCAAACTCACTCCGGTCTAACTCACTCCGGTCTAACTCACTACGGTGTATCTCACTCCGGTCTAACTTACTCCGGTCCAACTCACGCCGGTCTATCTCAGTCCAGTCTAGCTCACTCCGGTCTATCTCAGTCCGGTCTAACTCACACCGGTATATCTCACTCAGTTCTATCTCACTCCGATCTATCTCACTCTGGTCTATCTCGGTGCACTCTATCTCAGTCCGGTGTATCTCAGTCCGGTCTAACTCAGTCCGGTCTATCTCACTCCAATCTATCTCACTCCGGTCTATCTCACTCCAGTCTATCTCAGTCCGGTCTATCTCATTCCAATCTATCTCACTCAGGTCTATCTCAGTCCGGTCTATCTCACTCCGGTCTATCTCACTCCGGTCTAACTCACTCCGGTCTAAATCACTCCGGTCTATCTCACACCGGTCTAACTCACTCCGGTCGAACTCACTCCGGTCTATCTCACCCCGGTCTAACTCACTCCGGTCTAACTCACTCCGATCTATCTCACTCCGGTCTAACTTACTCCGATCCAACTCACGCCGGTCTATCTCAGTCCGGTCTAACTCACTCCGGTCTATCTCAGTCCAGTCTATCTCAATCCGGTCTATCTCACTCAGATCTATCTCACTCCGGTCTATCTCAGTCCAGTCTATCTCAGTCTGGTCTAACTCACTCCGATCTATCTCACTCAGATCTATCTCACTCCAGTCTATCTCAGTCTGGTCTATCTCACTCCGGTCTAATTCACTCTGATCTATCTCAGTCGGTCTATCTCACTCAGATCTATCTCACTCTGGTCTATCTCACTCCGGTCTATCTCACTCAGATCTATCTCGGACCGGTCTATCTCACTCCGGTCTATCTCACTCCGGTCTATCTCACTCAGATCTATCTCACTCAGATCTATCTCACTCCAGTCCATCTCAGTCCAGTCTAACTCATTCCGGTCTAACTCACTCCGGTCTATCTCACTCAGGTCTAACTCACCAAGGTCTAAATCACTCCGGTCTATCTCACTCCGGTCTAACTCACTCCGGTCTATCTCACTCCGATCTAAATCACTCCTGTGTATCTCACTCCGATTTATCTCATTCCGGTCTATCTCACTCCGACGGAACTCACTACGGTCTATCTCACTCCAGTCGATCTCACTCCGGTCTAATTCACTCCGGTCTATCTCACTCCAGTCTATCTCACTCCGGTCTATCTCATTCCTGTCAAACTCACTCCGGTCAAACTCACTCCAATCAATCTCACTCCGGTCTATCTCACTCCGGTCTATCTCACTCCGGTCAAACTCACTCCGGTCTAACTCACTCCGGTCTAACTCACTCCGGTCTATCTCACTCCGGTCTAACTTACTCCAGTCCAACTCACGCCGGTCTATCTCAGTCCAGTCTATCTCAGTCTGGTCGAACTCACTCCGATCTATCTCACTCAGATCTATCTCAGTCCAGTCTATCTCAGTCGGTCTATCTCACTCAGATCTATCTCACTCTGGTCTATCTCACTCCAGTCTATCTCACTCAGATCTATCTCACTCCGGTCTATCTCGGTCCGGTTTATCTCACTCCGGTCTATCTCACTCCGGTCTATCTCACACAGAACTATCTCACTCAGATCTATCTCACTCCAGTCTATCTCAGTCCAGTCTAACTCATTCTGGTCTAACTCACTCCGGTCTATCTCACTCCGGTCTATCTCACACCAGTCTATTTCAGTCCAGTCGATCTCATTCCAATCTATCTCACTCAGGTCTATCTCAGTCCGGTCTATCTCACTCCGATCTAGCTCACTCCGGTCTAACTCACTCCGGTCTAAATCACTCCGGACTATCTCACACCGATCTAACTCACTCCGGTCTAACTCACTCCGGTCTATCTCACTCCGGTCTAAATCACTGCGGTCTATTTCACTCCGGTCTAAATCACTCCTGTGAATCTCACTCCGATCGATCTCATTCCGGTCCATCTCATTCCGGTCTATCTCACTCCGACAGAACTCACTCCGGTCTATCTCACTCCGGTCTAATTCACTCCGGTCTATCTCACTCCGGTCTATCTCACTCCGGTCTTACTCACACCGGTCTAACTAACTCCAGTCTAACTCACTCCGGTCTATCTCACTCCGGTCTAAATCACTGCGGTCTATTTCACTCCGGTCTAAATCACTCCTGTGAATCTCACTACGATCTATCTCATTCCGGTCCATCTCATTCCGGTCTATCTCACTCCGACAGAACTCACTCCGGTCTATCTCACTCCGGTCTAATTCACTACGGTCTATCTCACTCCGGTCTATCTCACTCCGGTCTATCTCACTCCGGTCAAACTCACTCCGGTCAAACTCACTCCAATCAATCTCACTCCGGTCTATCTCACTCTGGTCTATCTCACTCCGGTCAAACTCACTCCGGTCTAACTCACTCCGGTCTAACTCACTACGGTGTATCTCACTCCGGTCTAACTTACTCCGGTCCAACTCACGCCGGTCTATCTCAGTCCAGTCTAACTCACTCCGGTCTATCTCAGTCCGGTCTAACTCACACCGGTATATCTCACTCAGTTCTATCTCACTCCGGTCGAACTCACTCCAGTCTATCTCACTCCGGTCTAACTCACTCCGGTCTAACTCACTCCGGTCTATCTCACTCCGGTCTAACTTACTCCGGTCCAACTCACGCCGGTCTAGCTCAGTCCGGTCTAACTCACTCCGGTCTATCTCAGTCCAGTCTATCTCAATCCGGTCTATCTCACTCAGATCTATCTCACTCCGGTCTATCTCAGTCCAGTCTATCTCAGTCTGGTCTAACTCACTCCGATCTACCTCACTCCGATCTATCTCACTCAGATCTATCTCACTCCGGTCTATCTCACTCCGGTCTAACTCACTCCGGTCTAAATCACTCCGGTCTATCTCACACCGGTCTAACTCACTCCGGACGAACTCACTCCGGTCTATCTCACTCCGGTCTAAATCACTGCGGTCTATTTCACTCCGGTCTAAATCACTCCTGTGAATCTCACTCCGATCTATCTCATTCCGGTCCATCTCATTCCGGTCTATCTCACTCCGACAGAACTCACTCCGGTCTATCTCACTCCGGTCTAATTCACTCTGGTCTACCTCACTCCGGTCTATCTCACACCGGTCTATCTCACACCGGTCTAACTCACTCCGGTCTAACTCACTCCGGTCTATCTCACTCCGGTCTAAATCACTGCGGTCTATTTCACTCCGGTCTAAATTACTCCTGTGAATCTCACTCTGATCTATCTCATTCCGGTCCACCTCATTCCGGTCTATCTCACTCCGACAGAACTCACTCCGGTCTATCTCACTCCAGTCTAATTCACTCCGATCTATCTCACTCCGGTCTATCTCACTCCGGTCTATCTCACTCCGGTCAAAATCACTCCGGTCAAACTCACTCCAATCAATCTCACTCCGGTCTATCTCACTCCAGTCTATCTCACTCCGGTCTATCTCACACCAGTCAAACTCACTCCGGTCAAACTCACTCCAATCAATCTCACTCCGGTCTATCTCACTCCGGTCTATCTCACTCCGGTCAAACTCACTCCGGTCTAACTCACTCCGGTCTATCTCACTCCGGTCTAACTTACTCCAGTCCAACTCACGCCGGTCTATCTCAGTCCGGTCTAACTCAATCCGGTCTATCTCAGTCCAGTCTATCTCAATCCGGTCTATCTCACTCAGATCTATCTCACTCCGGTCTATCTCAGTCCAGTCTATCTCAGTCTGGTCGAACTCACTCCGATCTATCTCACTCAGATCTATCTCAGTCCAGTCTATCTCAGTCGGTCTATCTCACTCAGATCTATCTCACTCTGGTCTATCTCACTCCAGTCTATCTCACTCAGATCTATCTCACTCCGGTCTATCTCGGTCCGGTCTATCTCACTCCGGTCTATCTCACTCCGGTCTATCTCACTCAGATCTATCTCACTCAGATCTATCTCACTCCAGTCTATCTCAGTCCAGTCTAACTCATTCCGGTCTAACTCACTCCGGTCTATCTCACTCAGGTCTAACTCACCAAGGTCTAAATCACTCCGGTCTATCTCACTCCGGTCTATCTCACTCCGGTCTATCTCACTCCGATCTAAATCACTCCTGTGTATCTCACTCCGATTTATCTCATTCTGGTCTATCTCACTCCGACGGAACTCACTACGGTCTATCTCAATCCAGTCGATCTCACTCCGATCTAATTCACTCCGGTCTATCTCACTCCAGTCTATCTCACTCCGGTCTATCTCACTCCAGTCAAACTCACTCCGGTCAAACTCACTCCAATCAATCCCACTCCGGTCTATCTCACTCCGGTCTATCTCACTCCAGTCAAACTCACTCCGGTCTAACTCACTCAGGTCTAACTCACTCCGGTCTATCTCACTCCGGTCTAACTTACTCCAGTCCAACTCACGCCGGTCTATCTCAGTCCGGTCTAACTCAATCCGGTCTATCTCAGTCCAGTCTATCTCAATCCGGTCTATCTCACTCAGATCTATCTCACTCCGGTCTATCTCAGTCCAGTCTATCTCAGTCTGGTCGAACTCACTCCGATCTATCTCACTCAGATCTATCTCAGTCCAGTCTATCTCAATCGGTCTATCTCACTCAGATCTATCTCACTCTGGTCTATCTCACTCCAGTCTATCTCACTCAGATCTGTCTCACTCCGGTCTATCTCGGTCTGGTTTATCTCATTCCGGTCTATCTCACTCCAGTCTATCTCACTCAGATCTATCTCACTCAGATCTAACTCACACCAGTCTATCTCAGTCCAGTCTAACTCATTCCGGTCTAACTCACTCCGGTCTATCTCACTCCGGTCTATCTCACACCAGTCTATTTCAGTCCGGTCGATCTCATTCCAATCTATCTCACTCAGGTCTATCTCAGTCCCGTCTATCTCACTCCGATCTAGCTCACTCCGGTCTAACTCACTCCGGTCTAAATCACTCCGGTCTATCTCACACCGGTCTAACTCACTCCGGTCTAACTCACTCCGGTCTATCTCACTCCGGTCTAAATCACTGCGGTTTATTTCACTCCGGTCTAAATCACTCCTGTGAATCTCACTCCGATCGATCTCATTCCGGTCTATCTCACTCCGGTCTATCTCACTCCGACAGAACTCACTCCAGTCTAACTCACTCCGGTCTATCTCACTTCGGTCTAAATCACTGCGGTCTATTTCACTCCGGTCTAAATCACTCCTGTGAATCTCACTCCGATCTATCTCATTCCGGTCCATCTCATTCCGGTCTATCTCACTCCGACAGAACTCACTCCGATCTATCTCACTCCGGTCTAATTCAGTCCGGTCTATCTCACTCCGGTCTATCTCACTCCGGTCTATCTTACTCCGGTCAAACTCACTCCGGTCAAACTCACTCCAATCAATCTCACTCCGGTCTATCTCACTCCGGTCTATCTCACTCCGGTCAAACTCACTCCGGTCTAACTCACTCCGGTCTAACTCACTACGGTGTATCTCACTCCGGTCTAACTTACTCCGGTCCAACTCACGCCGGTCTATCTCAGTCCAGTCTAACTCACTCCGGTCTATCTCAGTCCGGTCTAACTCATACCGGTATATCTCACTCAGTTCTATCTCACTCCGGTTGAACTCACTCCGGTCTATCTCACTCCGGTCTAACTCACTCCGGTCTAACTCACTCCGGTTTATCTGACTCCGGTCTAACTTACTCCGGTCCAACTCACGCCGGTCTATCTCAGTCCGGTCTAACTCACTCCGGTCTATCTCAGTCCAGTCTATCTCAGTCTGGTCTAACTCACTCCGATCTACCTCACTCCGATCTATCTCACTCAGATCTATCTCACTCCGGTCTATCTCACTCCGGTCTAACTCACTCCGGTCTAAATCACTCCGGTCTATCTCACACCGGTCTAACTCACTCCGGACGAACTCACTCCGGTCTATCTCACTCCGGTCTAAATCACTGCGGTCTATTTCACTCCGGTCTAAATCACTCCTGTGAATCTCACTCCGATCTATCTCATTCCGGTCCATCTCATTCCGGTCTATCTCACTCCGACAGAACTCACTCCGGTCTATCTCACTCCGGTCTAATTCACTCCGGTCTATCTCACTCCGGTCTATCTCACTCCGGTCTATCTCACACCGGTCTAACTCACTCCGGTCTAACTCACTCCGGTCTATCTCACTCCGGTCTAACTTACTCCAGTCCAACTCACGCCGGTCTATCTCAGTCCGGTCTAACTCAATCCGGTCTATCTCACTCCAGTCTATCTCAATCCGGTCTATCTCACTCAGATCTATCTCACTCCGGTCTATCTCAGTCCAGTCTATCTCAGTCTGGTCGAACTCACTCCGATCTATCTCACTCAGATCTATCTCAGTCCAGTCTATCTCAGTCGGTCTATCTCACTCAGATCTATCTCACTCTGGTCTATCTCACTCCAGTCTATCTCACTCAGATCTATCTCACTCCGGTCTATCTCGGTCCGGTCTATCTCACTCCGGTCTATCTCACTCCGGTCTATCTCACTCAGATCTATCTCACTCAGATCTATCTCACTCCAGTCTATCTCAGTCCAGTCTAACTCATTCCGGTCTAACTCACTCCGGTCTATCTCACTCAGGTCTAACTCACCAAGGTCTAAATCACTCCGGTCTATCTCACTCCGGTCTATCTCACTCCGGTCTATCTCACTCCGATCTAAATCACTCCTGTGTATCTCACTCCGATTTATCTCATTCTGGTCTATCTCACTCCGACAGAACTCACTACGGTCTATCTCACTCCAGTCGATCTCACTCCGATCTAATTCACTCCGGTCTATCTCACTCCAGTCTATCTCACTCCGGTCTATCTCACTCCAGTCAAACTCACTCCGGTCAAACTCACTCCAATCAATCCCACTCCGGTCTATCTCACTCCGGTCTATCTCACTCCAGTCAAACTCACTCCGGTCTAACTCACTCAGGTCTAACTCACTCCGGTCTATCTCACTCCGGTCTAACTTACTCCAGTCCAACTCACGCCGGTCTATCTCAGTCCGGTCTAACTCAATCCGGTCTATCTCAGTCCAGTCTATCTCAATCCGGTCTATCTCACTCAGATCTATCTCACTCCGGTCTATCTCAGTCCAGTCTATCTCAGTCTGGTCGAACTCACTCCGATCTATCTCACTCAGATCTATCTCAGTCCAGTCTATCTCAATCGGTCTATCTCACTCAGATCTATCTCACTCTGGTCTATCTCACTCCAGTCTATCTCACTCAGATCTGTCTCACTCCGGTCTATCTCGGTCTGGTTTATCTCATTCCGGTCTATCTCACTCCGGTCTATCTCACTCAGATCTATCTCACTCAGATCTAACTCACACCAGTCTATCTCAGTCCAGTCTAACTCATTCCGGTCTAACTCACTCCGGTCTATCTCACTCCGGTCTATCTCACACCAGTCTATTTCAGTCCGGTCGATCTCATTCCAATCTATCTCACTCAGGTCTATCTCAGTCCCGTCTATCTCACTCCGATCTAGCTCACTCCGGTCTAACTCACTCCGGTCTAAATCACTCCGGTCTATCTCACACCGGTCTAACTCACTCCGGTCTAACTCACTCCGGTCTATCTCACTCCGGTCTAAATCACTGCGGTTTATTTCACTCCGGTCTAAATCACTCCTGTGAATCTCACTCCGATCGATCTCATTCCGGTCTATCTCACTCCGGTCTATCTCACTCCGACAGAACTCACTCCAGTCTAACTCACTCCGGTCTATCTCACTTCGGTCTAAATCACTGCGGTCTATTTCACTCCGGTCTAAATCACTCCTGTGAATCTCACTCCGATCTATCTCATTCCGGTCCATCTCATTCCGGTCTATCTCACTCCGACAGAACTCACTCCGATCTATCTCACTCCGGTCTAATTCAGTCCGGTCTATCTCACTCCGGTCTATCTCACTCCGGTCTATCTTACTCCGGTCAAACTCACTCCGGTCAAACTCACTCCAATCAATCTCACTCCGGTCTATCTCACTCCGGTCTATCTCACTCCGGTCAAACTCACTCCGGTCTAACTCACTCCGGTCTAACTCACTCCGGTCTAACTCACTCCGGTCTATCTCACTCCGGTCTAAATCACTGCGGTTTATTTCACTCCGGTCTAAATCACTCCTGTGAATCTCACTCCGATCGATCTCATTCCGGTCTATCTCACTCCGGTCTATCTCACTCCGACAGAACTCACTCCAGTCTAACTCACTCCGGTCTATCTCACTTCGGTCTAAATCACTGCGGTCTATTTCACTCCGGTCTAAATCACTCCTGTGAATCTCACTCCGATCTATCTCATTCCGGTCCATCTCATTCCGGTCTATCTCACTCCGACAGAACTCACTCCGATCTATCTCACTCCGGTCTAATTCAGTCCGGTCTATCTCACTCCGGTCTATCTCACTCCGGTCTATCTTACTCCGGTCAAACTCACTCCGGTCAAACTCACTCCAATCAATCTCACTCCGGTCTATCTCACTCCGGTCTATCTCACTCCGGTCAAACTCACTCCGGTCTAACTCACTCCGGTCTAACTCACTACGGTGTATCTCACTCCGGTCTAACTTACTCCGGTCCAACTCACGCCGGTCTATCTCAGTCCAGTCTAACTCACTCCGGTCTATCTCAGTCCGGTCTAACTCATACCGGTATATCTCACTCAGTTCTATCTCACTCCGGTCGAACTCACTCCGGTCTATCTCACTCCGGTCTAACTCACTCCGGTCTAACTCACTCCGGTTTATCTGACTCCGGTCTAACTTACTCCGGTCCAACTCACGCCAGTCTATCTCAGTCCGGTCTAACTCACTCCGGTCAATCTCAGTCCAGTCTATCTCAGTCTGGTCTAACTCACTCCGATCTACCTCACTCCGATCTATCTCACTCAGATCTATCTCACTCCGGTCTATCTCACTCCGGTCTAACTCACTCCGGTCTAAATCACTCCGGTCTATCTCACACCGGTCTAACTCACTCCGGACGAACTCACTCCGGTCTATCTCACTCCGGTCTAAATCACTGCGGTCTATTTCACTCCGGTCTAAATCACTCCTGTGAATCTCACTCCGATCTATCTCATTCCGGTCCATCTCATTCCGGTCTATCTCACTCCGACAGAACTCACTCCGGTCTATCTCACTCCGGTCTAATTCACTCCGGTCTATCTCACTCCGGTCTATCTCACTCCGGTCTATCTCACACCGGTCTAACTCACTCCGGTCTAACTCACTCCGGTCTATCTCACTCCGGTCTAAATCACTGCGGTCTATTTCACTCCGGTCTAAATCACTCCTGTGAATCTCACTCCGATCTATCTCATTCCGGTCCACCTCATTCCGGTCTATCTCACTCCGACAGAACTCACTCCGGTCTATCTCACTCCGGTCTAATTCACTCCGGTCTATCTCACTCCGGTCTATCTCACTCCGGTCTATCTCACTCCGGTCATACTCACTCCGGTCAAACTCACTCCAATCAATCTCACTCCGGTCTATCTCACTCCGGTCTATCTCACTCCGGTCAAACTCACTCCGGTCTAACTCACTCCGGTCTAACTCACTACGGTGTATCTCACTCCGGTCTAACTTACTCCGGTCCAACTCACGCCGGTCTATCTCAGTCCAGTCTAACTCACTCCGGTCTATCTCAGTCCGGTCTAACTCACACCGGTATATCTCACTCAGTTCTATCATACTCCGGTCTATCTCACTCCGGTGTATCTCACTCTGGTCTAACTCAGTCCGGACTATCTCACTCCAATGTATCTCACTCCAGTCTATCTCACTCCGGTATATCTCACTCCGGTCTATCTCACTCTGGTCTATCTCGGTGCACTCTATCTCAGACCGGTGTATCTCAGTCCGGTCTAACTCAGTCCGGTCTATCTCACTCCAATCTATCTCACTCCGGTCTATCTCACTCCAGTCTATCTCAGTCCGGTCTATCTCATTCCAATCTATCTCACTCAGTTCTATCTCAGTCCGGTCTATCTCACTCCGGTCTAACTCACTCCGGTCGAACTCATTCCGGTCTATCTCACTCCGGTCTAACTTACTCCGGTCCAACTCACGCCGGTCTATCTAAATCACTGCGGTCTATTTCACTCCGGTCTAAATCACTCCTGTGAATCTCACTCCGATCTATCTCATTCCGGTCCACCTCATTCCGGTCTATCTCACTCCGACAGAACTCACTCCGGTCTATCTCACTCCGGTCTAATTCACTCCGGTCTATCTCACTCCGGTCTAAATCACTGCGGTCTATTTCACTCCGGTCTAAATCACTCCTGCGAATCTCACTCCGATCTATCTCATTCCGGTCCATCTCATTCCGGTCTATCTCACTCCGACAGAACTCACTCCGGTCTATCTCACTCCGGTCTAACTCACTCCGGTCTACCTCAGTCCAGTCTATCTCAATCCGGTCTATCTCACTCAGATCTATCTCACTCCGGTCTATCTCAGTCCAGTCTATCTCAGTCTGGTCTAACTCACTCCGATCAATCTCACTCAGATCTATCTCACTCCGGTCTATCTCACTCCGGTCTAACTCACTCCGGTCTAAATCACTCCGGTCTATCTCACTCCGGTCTAAATCTCTGCGGTCTATTTCACTCCGGTCTAAATCACTCCTGCGAATCTCACTCCGATCTATCTCATTCCGGTCCATCTCATTCCGGTCTATCTCACTCCGACAGAACTCACTCCGGTCTATCTCACTCCGGTCTAATTCACTCCGGTCTATCTCACTCCGGTCTATCTCACTCCGGTCTATCTCACTCCGGTCAAACTCACTCCGGTCTATCTCACTCCGTTCAAACTCACTCCGGTCTAACTCACTCCGGTCTAACTCACTACGGTGTATCTCACTCCGGTCTAACTTACTCCGGTCCAACTCACGCCGGTCTATCTCAGTCCAGTCTAACTCACTCCGGTCTATCTCAGTCCGGTCTAACTCACACCGGTATATCTCACTCAGTTCTATCTCACTCCGGTCTATCTCACTCTGGTGTATCTCACTCCGGTCTAACTCAGTCCGGTCTATCTCACTCCAATCTATCTCACTCCATTCTATCTCACTCCGGTATATCTCACTCCGATCTATCTCACTCTGGTCTATCTCGGTGCACTCTATCTCAGTCCGGTGTATCTCAGTCCGGTCTAACTCAGTCCGGTCTATCTCACTCCAATCTATCTCACTCCGGTCTATCTCACTCCAGTCTATCTCAGTCCGGTCTATCTCATTCCAATCTATCTCACTCCGGTCTATCTCAGTCCGGTCTATCTCAATCCGGTCTATCTCACTCCGGTCTAACTCACTCCGGTCTAAATCACTCCGGTCTATCTCACACCGGTCTAACTCACTCCGGTCGAACTCACTCCGGTCTATCTCACCCCGGTCTAACTCACTCCGGTCTAACTCACTCCGATCTATCTCACTCCGGTCTAACTTACTCCGGTCCAACTCACGCCGGTCTATCTCAGTCCGGTCTAACTCACTCCGGTCTATCTCAGTCCAGTCTATCTCAATCCGGTCTATCTCACTCAGATCTATCTCACTCCGGTCTATCTCAGTCCAGTCTATCTCAGTCTGGTCTAACTCACTCCGATCTATCTCACTCAGATCTATCTCACTCCAGTCTATCTCAGTCTGGTCTATCTCACTCCGGTCTAATTCACTCTGATCTATCTCAGTCGGTCTATCTCACTCAGATCTATCTCACTCTGGTCTATCTCACTCCGGTCTATCTCATTCAGATCTATCTCGGACCGGTCTATCTCACTCCGGTCTATCTCACTCCGGTCTATCTCACTCAGATCTATCTCACTCAGATCTATCTCACTCCAGTCCATCTCAGTCCAGTCTAACTCATTCCGGTCTAACTCACTCCGGTCTATCTCACTCAGGTCTAACTCACCAAGGTCTAAATCAATCCGGTCTATCTCACTCCGGTCTAACTCACTCCGGTCTATCTCACTCCGATCTAAATCACTCCTGTGTATCTCACTCCGATTTATCTCATTCCGGTCTATCTCACTCCGACGGAACTCACTACGGTCTATCTCACTCCAGTCGATCTCACTCCGGTCTAATTCACTCCGGTCTATCTCACTCCAGTCTATCTCACTCCGGTCTATCTCACTCCTGTCAAACTCACTCCGGTCAAACTCACTCCAATCAATCTCACTCCGGTCTATCTCACTCCGGTCTATCTCACTCCGGTCAAACTCACTCCGGTCTAACTCACTCCGGTCTAACTCACTCCGGTCTATCTCACTCCGGACTAACTTACTCCAGTCCAACTCACGCCGGTCTATCTCAGTCCAGTCTATCTCAGTCTGGTCGAACTCACTCCGATCTATCTCACTCAGATCTATCTCAGTCCAGTCTATCTCAGTCGGTCTATCTCACTCAGATCTATCTCACTCTGGTCTATCTCACTCCAGTCTATCTCACTCAGATCTATCTCACTCCGGTCTATCTCGGTCCGGTTTATCTCACTCCGGTCTATCTCACTCCGGTCTATCTCACTCAGATCTATCTCACTCAGATCTATCTCACTCCAGTCTATCTCAGTCCAGTCTAACTCATTCCGGCCTAACTCACTCCGGTCTATCTCACTCCGGTCTATCTCACACCAGTCTATTTCAGTCCAGTCGATCTCATTTCAATCTATCTCACTCAGGTCTATCTCAGTCCGGTCTATCTCACACCGGTCTAACTCACTCCGGTCTAACTCACTCCGGTCTAACTCACTCCGGTCTATCTCACTCCGGTCTAAGTCACTGCGGTCTATTTCACTCCGGTCTAAATCACTCCTGTGAATCTCACTCCGATCTATCTCATTCCGGTCCATCTCATTCCGGTCTATCTCACTCCGACAGAACTCACTCCGGTCTATCTCACTCCGGTCTAACTCACTCCGGTCTATCTCAGTCCAGTCTATCTCAATCCGGTCTATCTCACTCAGATCTATCTCACTCCGGTCTATCTCAGTCCAGTCTATCTCAGTCTGGTCTAACTCACTCCGATCTATCTCACTCAGATCTATCTCACTCCGATCTATCTCACTCCGGTCTAACTCACTCCGGTCTAAATCACTCCGGTCTATCTCACTCCGGTTTAAATCGCTGCGGTCTATTTCACTCCGGTCTAAATCACTCCTGCGAATCTCACTCCGATCTATCTCATTCCGGTCCATCTCATTCCGGTCTATCTCACTCCGACAGAACTCACTCCGGTCTATCTCACTCCGGTCTAATTCACTCCGGTCTATCTCACTCCGGTCTATCTCACTCCGGTTTAAATCGCTGCGGTCTATTTCACTCCGGTCTAAATCACTCCTGTGAATCTCACTCCGATCTATCTCATTCCGGTCCATCTCATTCCGGTCTATCTCACTCCGACAGAACTCACTCCGGTCTATCTCACTCCGGTCTAATTCACTCCGGTCTATCTCACTCCGGTCTATCTCACTCCGGTCTATCTCACTCCGGTCAATCTCACTCCGGTCTATCTCACTCCGTTCAAACTCACTCCGGTCTAACTCACTTCGGTCCAACTCAATACGGTGTATCTCACTCCGGTCTAACTTACTCCGGTCCAACTCACGCCGGTCTATCTCAGTCCAGTCTAACTCACTCCAGTCTATCTCAGTCCGGTCTAACTCACACCGGTATATCTCACTCAGTTCTATCTCACTCCGGTCTATCTCACTCTGGTGTATCTCACTCCGGTCTAACTCAGTCCGGTCTATCTCACTCCAATCTATCTCACTCCATTCTATCTCACTCCGGTATATCTCACTCCGATCTATCTCACTCTGGTCTATCTCGGTGCACTCTATCTCAGTCCGGTGTATCTCAGTCCGGTCTAACTCAGTCCTGTCTATCTCACTCCAATCTATCTCACTCCGGTCTATCTCACTCCAGTCTATCTCAGTCCGGTCTATCTCATTCCAATCTATCTCAGTCAGTTCTATCTCAGTCCGGTCTATCTCACTCCGGTCTATCTCACTCCGGTCCAACTCACTCCGGTCTAAATCACTCCGGTCTATCTCACACCGGTCTAACTCACTCCGGTCGAACTCACTCCGGTCTATCTCACCCCGGTCTAACTCACTCCGGTCTAACTCACTCCGATCTATCTCACTCCGGTCTAACTTACTCCGGTCCAACTCACGCCGGTCTATCTCAGTCCGGTCTAACTCACTCCGGTCTATCTCAGTCCAGTCTATCTCAATCCGGTCTATCTCACTCAGATCTATCTCACTCCGGTCTATCTCAGTCCAGTCTATCTCAGTCTGGTCTAACTCACTCCGATCTATCTCACTCAGATCTATCTCACTCCAGTCTATCTCAGTCTGGTCTATCTCACTCCGGTCTAATTCACTCTGATCTATCTCAGTCGGTCTATCTCACTCAGATCTATCTCACTCTGGTCTATCTCACTCCGGTCTATCTCACTCAGATCTATCTCGGTCCGGTCTATCTCACTCCGGTCTATCTCACTCCGGTCTATCTCACTCAGATCTATCTCACTCAGATCTATCTCACTCCAGTCTATCTCAGTCCAGTCTAACTCATTCCGGTCTAACTCACTCCGGTCTTTCTCACTCAGGTCTAACTCACCAAGGTCTAAATCACTCCGGTCTATCTCACTCCGGTCTAACTCACTCCGGTCTATCTCACTCCGATCTAAATCACTCCTGTGTATCTCACTCCGATTTATCTCATTCCGGTCTATCTCACTCCGACGGAACTCACTACGGTCTATCTCACTCCAGTCGATCTCACTCCGGTCTAATTCACTCCGGTCTATCTCACTCCAGTCTATCTCACTCCGGTCTATCTCACTCCAGTCAAACTCACTCCGGTCAAACTCACTCCAATCAATCTCACTCCGGTCTATCTCACTCCGGTCTATCTCACTCCGGTCAAACTCACTCCGGTCTAACTCACTCCGGTCTAACTCACTCCGGTCTATCTCACTCCGGTCTAACTTACTCCAGTCCAACTCACGCCGGTCTATCTCAGTCCGGTCTAACTCAATCCGGTCTATCTCAGTCCAGTCTATCTCAATCCGGTCTATCTCACTCAGATCTATCTCACTCCGGTCTATCTCACTCCGACAGAACTCACTCCGGTCTATCTCACTCCGGTCTAATTCACTCCGGTCTATCTCACTCCGGTCTATCTCACTCCGGTCTATCTCACACCGGTCAAACTCACTCCGGTCTATCTCACTCCGTTCAAACTCAGTCCGGTCTAACTCACTCCGGTCTAACTCACTACGGTGTATCTCACTCCGGTCTAACTTACTCCGGTCCAACTCACGCCGGTCTATCTCAGTCCAGTCTAACTCACTCCGGTCTATCTCAGTCCGGTCTAACTCACTACGGTATATCTCACTCAGTTCTATCTCACTCCGGTCTATCTCACTCTGGTGTATCTCACTCCGGTCTAACTCAGTCCGGTCTATCTCACTCCAATCTATCTCACTCCATTCTATCTCACTCCGGTATATCTCACACCGATCTATCTCACTCTGGTCTATCTCGGTGCACTCTATCTCAGTCCGGTGTATCTCAGTCCGGTCTAACTCAGTCCGGTCTATCTCACTCCAATCTATCTCACTCCGGTCTATCTCACTCCAGTCTATCTCAGTCCGGTCTATCTCATTCCAATCTATCTCACTCAGGTCTATCTCAGTCCGGTCTATCTCAATCCGGTCTATCTCACTCCGGTCTAACTCACTCCGGTCTAAATCACTCCGGTCTATCTCACACCGGTCTAACTCACTCCGGTCGAACTCACTCCGGTCTATCTCACCCCGGTCTAACTCACTCCGGTCTAACTCACTCCGATCTATCTCACTCCGGTCTAACTTACTCCGGTCCAACTCACGCCGGTCTATCTCAGTCCGGTCTAACTCACTCCGGTCTATCTCAGTCCAGTCTATCTCAATCCGGTCTATCTCACTCAGATCTATCTCACTCCGGTCTATCTCAGTCCAGTCTATCTCAGTCTGGTCTAACTCACTCCGATCTATCTCACTCAGATCTATCTCACTCCAGTCTATCTCAGTCTGGTCTATCTCACTCCGGTCTAATTCACTCTGATCTATCTCAGTCGGTCTATCTCACTCAGATCTATCTCACTCTGGTCTATCTCACTCCGGTCTATCTCACTCAGATCTATCTCGGACCGGTCTATCTCACTCCGGTCTATCTCACTCCGGTCTATCTCACTCAGATCTATCTCACTCAGATCTATCTCACTCCAGTCCATCTCAGTCCAGTCTAACTCATTCCGGTCTAACTCACTCCGGTCTATCTCACTCAGGTCTAACTCACCAAGGTCTAAATCACTCCGGTCTATCTCACTCCGGTCTAACTCACTCCGGTCTATCGCACTCCGATCTAAATCACTCCTGTGTATCTCACTCCGATTTATCTCATTCCGGTCTATCTCACTCCGACGGAACTCACTACGGTCTATCTCACTCCAGTCGATCTCACTCCGGTCTAATTCACTCCGGTCTATCTCACTCCAGTCTATCTCACTCCGGTCTATCTCACTCCTGTCAAACTCACTCCGGTCAAACTCACTCCAATCAATCTCACTCCGGTCTATCTCACTCCGGTCTATCTCACTCCGGTCAAACTCACTCCGGTCTAACTCACTCCGGTCTAACTCACTCCGGTCTATCTCACTCCGGTCTAACTTACTCCAGTCCAACTCACGCCGGTCTATCTCAGTCCAGTCTATCTCAGTCTGGTCGAACTCACTCCGATCTATCTCACTCAGATCTATCTCAGTCCAGTCTATCTCAGTCGGTCTATCTCACTCAGATCTATCTCACTCTGGTCTATCTCACTCCAGTCTATCTCACTCAGATCTATCTCACTCCGGTCTATCTCGGTCCGGTTTATCTCACTCCGGTCTATCTCACTCCGGTCTATCTCACTCAGATCTATCTCACTCAGATCTATCTCACTCCAGTCTATCTCAGTCCAGTCTAACTCATTCCGGTCTAACTCACTCCGGTCTATCTCACTCCGGTCTATCTCACACCAGTCTATTTCAGTCCAGTCGATCTCATTTCAATCTATCTCACTCAGGTCTATCTCAGTCCGGTCTATCTCACACCGGTCTAACTCACTCCGGTCTAACTCACTCCGGTCTAACTCACTCCGGTCTATCTCACTCCGGTCTAAGTCACTGCGGTCTATTTCACTCCGGTCTAAATCACTCCTGTGAATCTCACTCCGATCTATCTCATTCCGGTCCATCTCATTCCGGTCTATCTCACTCCGACAGAACTCACTCCGGTCTATCTCACTCCGGTCTAACTCACTCCGGTCTATCTCAGTCCAGTCTATCTCAATCCGGTCTATCTCACTCAGATCTATCTCACTCCGGTCTATCTCAGTCCAGTCTATCTCAGTCTGGTCTAACTCACTCCGATCTATCTCACTCAGATCTATCTCACTCCGGTCTAATTCACTCCGGTCTATCTCACTCCGGTCTATCTCACACCGGTCTAACTCACTCCGGTCTAACTCACTCCGGTCTATCTCACTCCGGTCTAAATCACTGCGGTCTATTTCACTCCGGTCTAAATCACTCCTGTGAATCTCACTCCGATCTATCTCATTCCGGTCCATCTCATTCCGGTCTATCTCACTCCGACAGAACTCACTCCGGTCTATCTCACTCCGGTCTAATTCACTCCGGTCTATCTCACTCCGGTCTATCTCACTCCGGTCTATCTCACTCCGGTCAATCTCACTCCGGTCTATCTCACTCCGTTCAAACTCACTCCGGTCTAACTCACTTCGGTCCAACTCAATACGGTGTATCTCACTCCGGTCTAACTTACTCCGGTCCAACTCACGCCGGTCTATCTCAGTCCAGTCTAACTCACTCCAGTCTATCTCAGTCCGGTCTAACTCACACCGGTATATCTCACTCAGTTCTATCTCACTCCGGTCTATCTCACTCTGGTGTATCTCACTCCGGTCTAACTCAGTCCGGTCTATCTCACTCCAATCTATCTCACTCCATTCTATCTCACTCCGGTATATGTCACTCCGATCTATCTCACTCTGGTCTATCTCGGTGCACTCTATCTCAGTCCGGTGTATCTCAGTCCGGTCTAACTCAGTCCTGTCTATCTCACTCCAATCTACCTCACTCCGGTCTATCTCACTCCAGTCTATCTCAGTCCGGTCTATCTCATTCCAATCTATCTCAGTCAGGTCTATCTCAGTCCGGTCTATCTCACTCCGGTCTATCTCACTCCGGTCCAACTCACTCCGGTCTAAATCACTCCGGTCTATCTCACACCGGTCTAACTCACTCCGGTCGAACTCACTCCGGTCTATCTCACCCCGGTCTAACTCACTCCGGTCTAACTCACTCCGATCTATCTCACTCCGGTCTAACTTACTCCGGTCCAACTCACGCCGGTCTATCTCAGTCCGGTCTAACTCACTCCGGTCTATCTCAGTCCAGTCTATCTCAATCCGGTCTATCTCACTCAGATCTATCTCACTCCGGTCTATCTCAGTCCAGTCTATCTCAGTCTGGTCTAACTCACTCCGATCTATCTCACTCAGATCTATCTCACTCCAGTCTATCTCAGTCTGGTCTATCTCACTCCGGTCTAATTCACTCTGATCTATCTCAGTCGGTCTATCTCACTCAGATCTATCTCACTCTGGTCTATCTCACTCCGGTCTATCTCACTCAGATCTATCTCGGTCCGGTCTATCTCACTCCGGTCTATCTCACTCCGGTCTATCTCACTCAGATCTATCTCACTCAGATCTATCTCACTCCAGTCTATCTCAGTCCAGTCTAACTCATTCCGGTCTAACTCACTCCGGTCTATCTCACTCAGGTCTAACTCACCAAGGTCTAAATCACTCCGGTCTATCTCACTCCGGTCTAACTCACTCCGGTCTATCTCACTCCGATCTAAATCACTCCTGTGTATCTCACTCCGATTTATCTCATTCCGGTCTATCTCACTCCGACGGAACTCACTACGGTCTATCTCACTCCAGTCGATCTCACTCCGGTCTAATTCACTCCGGTCTATCTCACTCCAGTCTATCTCACTCCGGTCTATCTCACTCCAGTCAAACTCACTCCGGTCAAACTCACTCCAATCAATCTCACTCCGGTCTATCTCACTCCGGTCTATCTCACTCCGGTCAAACTCACTCCGGTCTAACTCACTCCGGTCTAACTCACTCCGGTCTATCTCACTCCGGTCTAACTTACTCCAGTCCAACTCACGTCGGTCTATCTCAGTCCGGTCTAACTCAATCCGGTCTATCTCAGTCCAGTCTATCTCAATCCGGTCTATCTCACTCAGATCTATCTCACTCCGGTCTATCTCAGTCCAGTCTATCTCAGTCTGGTCGAACTCACTCCGATCTATCTCACTCAGATCTATCTCAGTCCAGTCTATCTCAGTCGGTCTATCTCACTCAGATCTATCTCACTCTGGTCTATCTCACTCCAGTCTATCTCACTCAGATCTATCTCACTCCGGTCTATCTCGGTCCGGTTTATCTCACTCCGGTCTATCTCACTCCGGTCTATCTCACTCAGATCTATCTCACTCAGATCTATCTCACTCCAGTCTATCTCAGTCCAGTCTAACTCATTCCGGTCTAACTCACTCCGGTCTATCTCACTCCGGTCTATCTCACACCAGTCTATTTCAGTCCAGTCGATCTCATTTCAATCTATCTCACTCAGGTCTATCTCAGTCCGGTCTATCTGACTCCGATCTAGCTCACTCCGGTCTAACTCACTCCGGTCTAAATCACTCCGGTCTATCTCACACCGGTCTAACTCACTCCGGTCTAACTCACTCCGCTCTATCTCACTCCGGTCTAAATCACTGCGGTCTATTTCACTCCGGTCTAAATCACTCCTGTGAATCTCACTCCGATCGATCTCATTCCGGTCCATCTCATTCCGGTCTATCTCACTCCGACAGAACTCTCTCCGGTCTATCTCACTCCGGTCTAATTCACTCCGGTCTATCTCACTCCGGTCTATCTCACTCCGGTCTATCTCACACCGGTCTAACTCACTCCAGTCTAACTCACTCCGGTCTATTTCACTCCGGTCTAAATCACTGCGGTCTATTTCACTCCGGTCTAAATCACTCCTGTGAATCTCACTCCGATCTATCTCATTCCGGTCCATCTCATTCCGGTCTATCTCACTCCGACAGAACTCACTCCGGTCTATCTCACTCCGGTCTAATTCACTCCGGTCTATCTCACTCCGGTCTATCTCACTCCGGTCTATCTCACTCCGGTCAAACTCACTCCGGTCAAACTCACTCCAATCAATCTCACTCCGGTCTATCTCACTCTGGTCTATCTCACTCCGGTCAAACTCACTCCGGTCTAACTCACTCCGGTCTAACTCACTACGGTCTATCTCACTCCGGTCTAACTTACTCCGGTCCAACTCACGCCGGTCTATCTCAGTCCAGTCTAACTCACTCCGGTCTATCTCACACCGGTATATCTCACTCAGTTCTATCTCACTCCGGTCGAACTCACTCCGGTCTATCTCACTCCGGTCTAACTCACTCCGGTCTAACTCACTCCGGTCTATCTCACTCCAGTCTAACTTACTCCGGTCCAACTCACGCCGGTCTATCTCAGTCCGGTCTAACTCACTCAGGTCTATCTCAGTCCAGTCTATCTCAATCCGGTCTATCTCACTCAGATCTATCTCACTCCGGTCTATCTCAGTCCAGTCTATCTCAGTCTGGTCTAACTCACTCCGATCTACCTCACTCCGATCTATCTCACTCAGATCTATCTCACTCCGGTCTATCTCACTCCGGTCTAACTCACTCCGGTCTAAATCACTCCGGTCTATCTCACACCGGTCTAACTCACTCCGGACGAACTCACTCCGGTCTATCTCACTCCGGTCTAAATCACTGCGGTCTATTTCACTCCGGTCTAAATCACTCCTGTGAATCTCACTCCGATCTATCTCATTCCGGTCCATCTCATTCCGGTCTATCTCACTCCGACAGAACTCACTCCGGTCTATCTCATTCCGGTCCACCTCATTCCGGTCTATCTCACTCCGACAGAACTCACTCCGGTCTATCTCACTCCGGTCTAATTCACTCCGGTCTATCTCACTCCGGTCTATCTCACTCCGGTCTATCTCACTCCGGTCAAACTCACTCCGGTCAAACTCACTCCAATCAATCTCACTCCGGTCTATCTCACTCCGGTCTATCTCACTCCGGTCAAACTCACTCCGGTCTAACTCACTCCGGTCTAACTCACTACGGTGTATCTCACTCCGGTCTAACTTACTCCGGTCCAACTCACGCCGGTCTATCTCAGTCCAGTCTAACTCACTCCGGTCTATCTCAGTCCGGTCTAACTCACACCGGTATATCTCACTCAGTTCTATCTCACTCCGGTCTATCTCACTCCGGTGTATCTCACTCCGGTCTAACTCAGTCCGGACTATCTCACTCCAATGTGTCTCACTCCATTCTATCTCACTCCGGTATATCTCACTCCGGTCTATCTCACTCTGGTCTATCTCGGTTCTCTCTATCTCAGTCCGGTGTATCTCAGTCCGGTCTAACTCAGTCCGGTCTATCTCACTCCTATCTATCTCACTCCGGTCTATCTCACTCTAGTCTATCTCAGTCCGGTCTATCTCATTCCAATCTATCTCACTCAGGTCTATCTCAGTCCGGTCTATCTCACTCCGGTCTAACTCACTCCGGTCGAACTCACTCCGGTCTATCTCACTCCGGTCTAACTTACTCCGGTCCAACTCACGCCGGTCTATCTCAGTCCGGTCTAACTCACTCCGGTCTATCTCAGTCCAGTCTATCTCAATCCGGTCTATCACACTCAGATGAATCTCACTCCGGTCTATCTCAGTCCAGTCTATCTCAGTCTGGTCTAACTCACTCCGATATATCTCACTCAGATCTATCTCACTCCGGTCTATCTCACTCCGGTCTAACTCACTCCGGTCTAAATCACTCCGGTCTATCTCACTCCGGTCTAAATCACTGCGGTCTATTTCACTCCGGTCTAAATCACTCCTGCGAATCTCACTCCGATCTATCTCATTCCGGTCCATCTCATTCCGGTCTATCTCACTCCGACAGAACTCACTCCGGTCTGTCTCACTCCGGTCTAATTCACTCCGGTCTATCTCACTCCGGTCTATCTCAAACCGGTCTAACTCACTCCGGTCTAACTCACTCCGGTCTAACTCACTCCGGTCTATCTCACTCCGGTCTAAATCACTGCGGTTTATTTCACTCCGGTCTAAATCACTCCTGTGAATCTCACTCCGATCTATCTCATTCCGGTCCATCTCATTCCGGTCTATCTCACTCCGACAGAACTCACTCCGGTCTATCTCACTCCGGTCTGACTCAATCCGGTCTATCTCAGTCCAGTCTATCTCAATCCGGTCTATCTCACTCAGATCTATCTCACTCCGGTCTATCTCAGTCCAGTCTATCTCAGTCTGGTCTAACTCACTCCGATCTATCTCACTCAGATCTATCTCAGTCCGGTCTATCTCAATCCGGTCTAACTCACTCCGGTCTAAATCACTCCGGTCTATCTCACTCCGGTCTAAATCTCTGCGGTCTATTTCACTCCGGTCTAAATCAGTCCTGCGAATCTCACTCCGATCTATCTCATTCCGGTCCATCTCATTCCGGTCTATCTCACTCCGACAGAACTCACTCCGGTCTATCTCACTCCGGTCTAATTCACTCCGGTCTACCTCACTCCGGTCTATCTCACTCCGGTCTATCTCACTCCGGTCTATCTCACTCCGGTCTATCTCACTCCGGTCTATCTCACACCGGTCGAACTCACTCCGGTCTAACTCACTCCGTTCTATCTCACTCCGGTCTAAATCACTGCGGTCTATTTCACTCCGGTCTAAATCACTCCTGTGAATCTCACTCCGATCTATCTCATTCCGGTCCATCTCATTCCGGTCTATCTCACTCCGACAGAACTCACTCCGGTCTATCTCACTCCGGTCTAATTCACTCCGGTTTATCTCACTCCGGTCTATCTCACTCCGGTCTATCTCACTCCGGTCTAACTCACTCCGGTCTAAATCACTCCGGTCTATCTCACACCGGTCTAACTCACTCCGGTCGAACTCACTCCGGTCTATCTCACCCCGGTCTAACTCACTCCGGTCTAACTCACTCCGATCTATCTCACTCCGGTCTAACTTACTCCGGTCCAACTCACGCCGGTCTATCTCAGTCCGGTCTAACTCACTCCGGTCTATCTCAGTCCAGTCTATCTCAATCTGGTCTATCTCACTCAGATCTATCTCACTCCGGTCTATCTCAGTCCAGTCTATCTCAGTCTGGTCTAACTCACTCCGATCTATCTCACTCAGATCTATCTCACTCCAGTCTATCTCAGTCTGGTCTATCTCACTCCGGTCTAATTCACTCTGATCTATCTCAGTCGGTCTATCTCACTCAGATCTATCTCACTCTGGTCTATCTCACTCCGGTCTATCTCACTCAGATCTATCTCGGTCCGGTCTATCTCACTCCGGTCTATCTCACTCCGGTCTATCTCACTCAGACCTATCTCACTCAGATCTATCTCACTCCAGTCTATCTCAGACCAGTCTAACTCATTCCGGTCTAACTCACTCCGGTCTATCTCACTCAGGTCTAACTCACCAAGGTCTAAATCACTCCGGTCTATCTCACTCCGGTCTAACTCACTCCGGTCTATCTCACTCCGATCTAAATCACTCCTGTGTATCTCACTCCGATTTATCTCATTCCGGTCTATCTCACTCCTACGGAACTCACTACGGTCTATCTCACTCCAGTCGATCTCACTCCGGTCTAATTCACTCCGGTCTATCTCACTCCAGTCTATCTCACTCTGGTCTATCTCACTCCAGTCAAACTCACTCCGGTCAAACTCACTCCAATCAATCTCACTCCGGTCTATCTCACTCCGGTCTATCTCACTCCGGTCAAACTCACTCCGGTCTAACTCACTCCGGTCTAACTCACTCCGGTCTATCTCACTCCGGTCTAACTTACTCCAGTCCAACTCACGCCGGTCTATCTCAGTCCGGTCTAACTCAATACGGTCTATCTCAGTCCAGTCTATCTCAATCCGGTCTATCTCACTCAGATCTATCTCACTCCGGTCTATCTCAGTCCAGTCTATCTCAGTCTGGTCGAACTCACTCCGATCTATCTCACTCAGATCTATCTCAGTCCAGTCTATCTCAGTCGGTCTATCTCACTCAGATCTATCTCACTCTGGTCTATCTCACTCCAGTCTATCTCACTCAGATCTATCTCACTCCGGTCTATCTCGGTCCGGTTTATCTCACTCCGGTCTATCTCACTCCGGTCTATGTCACTCAGATCTATCTCACTCAGATCTATCTCACTCCAGTCTATCTCAGTCCAGTCTAACTCATTCCGGTCTAACTCACTCCGGTCTATCTCACTCCGGTCTATCTCACACCAGTCTATTTCAGTCCAGTCGATCTCATTTCAATCTATCTCACTCAGGTCTATCTCAGTCCGGTCTATCTGACTCCGATCTAGCTCACTCCGGTCTAACTCACTCCGGTCTAAATCACTCCGGTCTATCTCACACCGGTCTAACTCACTCCGGTCTAACTCACTCCGGTCTATCTCACTCCGGTCTAAATCACTGCGGTCTATTTCACTCCGGTCTAAATCACTCCTGTGAATCTCACTCCGATCGATCTCATACCGGTCCATCTCATTCCGGTCTATCTCACTCCGACAGAACTCACTCCGGTCTATCTCACTCCGGTCTAATTCACTCCGGTCTATCTCACTCCGGTCTATCTCACTCCGGTCTATCTCACACCGGTCTAACTCACTCCAGTCTAACTCACTCCGGTCTATCTCACTCCGGTCTAAGTCACTGCGGTCTATTTCACTCCGGTCTAAATCACTCCTGTGAATCTCACTCCGATCTATCTCATTCCGGTCCATCTCATTCCGGTCTATCTCACTCCGACAGAACTCACTCCGGTCTATCTCACTCCAGTCTAATTCACTCCGGTCTATCTCACTCCGGTCTATCTCACTCCGGTCTATCTCACTCCGGTCAAACTCACTCCGGTCAAACTCACTCCAATCAATCTCACTCCGGTCTATCTCACTCTGGTCTATCTCACTCCGGTCAAACTCACTCCGGTCTAACTCACTCCGGTCTAACTCACTACGGTGTATCTCACTCCGGTCTAACTTACTCCGGTCCAACTCACGCCGGTCTATCTCAGTCCAGTCTAACTCACTCCGGTCTATCTCACACCGGTATATCTCACTCAGTTCTATCTCACTCCGGTCGAACTCACTCCCGTCTATCTCACTCCGGTCTAACTCACTCCGGTCTAACTCACTCCGGTCTATCTCACTCCAGTCTAACTTACTCCGGTCCAACTCACGCCGGTCTATCTCAGTCCGGTCTAACTCACTCCGGTCTATCTCAGTCCAGTCTATCTCAATCCGGTCTATCTCACTCAGATCTATCTCACTCCGGTCTATCTCAGTCCAGTCTATCTCAGTCTGATCTAACTCACTCCGATCTACCTCACTCCGATCTATCTCACTCAGATCTATCTCACTCCGGTCTATCTCACTCCGGTCTAACTCACTCCGGTCAAAATCACTCCGGTCTATCTCACACCGGTCTAACTCACTCCGGACGAACTCACTCCGGTCTATCTCACTCCGGTCTAAATCACTGCGGTCTATTTCACTCCGGTCTAAATCACTCCTGTGAATCTCACTCCGATCTATCTCATTCCGGTCCATCTCATTCCGGTCTATCTCACTCCGACAGAACTCACTCCGGTCTATCTCACTCCGGTCTAACTCACTCCAATCTATCTCACTCCGGTCTATCTCACTCTAGTCTATCTCAGTCCGGTCTATCTCATTCCAATCTATCTCACTCAGGTCTATCTCAGTCCGGTCTATCTCACTCCGGTCTAACTCACTCCGGTCGAACTCACTCCGGTCTATCTCACTCCGGTCTAACTTACTCCGGTCCAACTCACGCCGGTCTATCTCAGTCCGGTCTAACTCACTCCGGTCTATCTCAGTCCAGTCTATCTCAATCCGGTCTATCACACTCAGATCTATCTCACTCCGGTCTATCTCAGTCCAGTCTATCTCAGTCTGGTCTAACTCACTCCGATCTATCTCACTCAGATCTATCTCACTCCGGTCTATCTCACTCCGGTCTAACTCACTCCGGTCTAAATCACTCCGGTCTATCTCACTCCGGTCTAAATCACTGCGGTCTATTTCACTCCGGTCTAAATCACTCCTGCGAATCTCACTCCGATCTATCTCATTCCGGTCCATCTCATTCCGGTCTATCTCACTCCGACAGAACTCACTCCGGTCTGTCTCACTCCGGTCTAATTCACTCCGGTCTATCTCACTCCGGTCTATCTCACTCAGATCTATCTCACTCCGGTCTATCTCACTCCGGTCTATCTCACTCCAATCAATCTCACTCCGGTCTATCTCACTCCGGTCTATCTCACTCCGGTCAAACTCACTCCGGTCTAACTCACTCCGGTCTAACTTACTACGGTGTATCTCACTCCGGTCTAACTTACTCCGGTCCAACTCACGCCGGTCTATCTCAGTCCAGTCTAACTCACTCCGGTCTATCTCAGTCCGATCTAACTCACACCGGTATATCTCACTCAGTTCTATCTCACTCCGGTCTATCTCACTCTGGTGTATCTCACTCCGGTCTAACTCAGTCCGGTCTATCTCACTCCAATCTATCTCACTCCATTCTATCTCACTCCGGTATATCTCACTCCGGTCTATCTCATTCTGGTCTATCTCGGTGCACTCTATCTCAGTCCGGTGTATCTCAGACCGGTCTAACTCAGTCCGGTCTATCTCACTCCAATCTATCTCACTCCGGTCTATCTCACTCCAGTCTATCTCTGTCCGGTCTATCTCATTTCAATCTATCTCACTCAGGTCTATCTCAGTCCGGTCTATCTCACTCCGGTCTATCTCACAACGGTCTAACTCACTCCGGTCTAAATCACTCCGGTCTATCTCACACCGGTCTAACTCACTCCGGTCGAACTCACTCCGGTCTATCTCACCCTGGTCTAACTCACTCCGATCTAACTCACTCCAGTCTATCTCACTCCGGTCTATCTCACTCCAGTCAAACTCACTCCGGTGAAACTCACTCCAATCAATCTCACTCCGGTCTATCTCACTCCGGTCTATCTCACTCCGGTCAAACTCACTCCGGTCTAACTCACAAGGTCTAACTCACTCCGGTCTATCTCACTCCGGTCTAACTTACTCCAGTCCAACTCACGCCGGTCTATCTCAGTCCGGTCTAAATCAATCCGGTCTATCTCAGTCCAGTCTATCTCAATCCGGTCTATCTCACTCAGATCTATCTCACTCCGGTCTATCTCAGTCCAGTCTATCTCAGTTGGTCGAACTCACTCCGATCTATCTCACTCAGATCTATCTCAGTCCAGTCTATCTCAGTCGGTCTATCTCACTCAGATCTATCTCACTCTGGTCTATCTCACTCCAGTCTATCTCACTCAGATCTATCTCACTCCGGTCTATCTCATTCCGGTTTATCTCACTCCGGTCTATCTCACTCCGGTCTATCTCACTCAGATCTATCTCACTCAGATCTATCTCACTCCAGTCTATCTCAGTCCAGTCTAACTCATTCCGGTCTAACTCACTCCGGTCTATCTCACTCAGGTCTATCTCACCAAGGTCTAAATCACTCCGGTCTATCTCACTCCGGTCTAACTCATTCCGGTCAATCTCACTCCGATCTAAATCACTCCTGTGTATCTCACACCGATTTATCTCATTCCGTTCGATCTCACTCCGACGGAACTCACTACGGTCTATCTCAATCCGGTCTATCTCACTCCAGTCTAATTCACTCCGGTCTATCTCACTCCGGTCTATCTCACTCCGGTCTATCTCACTCCGGTCTATCTCACTCCGGTCAAAATCACTGCGGTCTATTTCACTCCGGTCTAAATCACTCCTGTGAATCTCACTCCGATCGATCTCATTCCGGTCCATCTCATTCCGGTCTATCTCACTCCGACAGAACTCACTCCGGTCTATCTCACTCCGGTCTAATTCACTCCGGTCTATCTCACTCCGGTCTATCTCACTCCGGTCTATCTCACACCGGTCTAACTCACTCCAGTCTAACTAACTCCGGTCTATCTCACTCCGGTCTAAATCACTGCGGTCTATTTCACTCCGGTCTAAATCACTCCTGTGAATCTCACTCCGATCTATCTCATTCCGGTCCATCTCATTCCGGTCTATCTCACTCCGACAGAACTCACTCCGGTCTATCTCACTCCGGTCTAATTCACTCCGGTCTATCTCACTCCGGTCTATCTCACTCCGGTCTATCTCACTCCGGTCAAACTCACTCCGGTCAAACTCACTCCAATCAATCTCACTCCGGTCTATCTCACTCCGGTCCATCTCACTCCGGTCAAACTCACTCCGGTCTAACTCACTCCGGTCTAACTCACTACGGTGTATCTCACTCCGGTCTAAATTACTCCGGTCCAACTCACGCCGGTCTATCTCAGTCCAGTCTAACTCACTCCGGTCTATCTCAGTCCGGTCTAACTCACACCGGTATATCTCACTCAGTTCTATCTCACTCCGGTCTATCTCACTCCGGTGTATCTCACTCCGGTCTAACTCAGTCCGGACTATCTCACTCCAATCTATCTCACTCCAGTCTATCTCACTCCGGTATATCTCACTCCGGTCTATCTCACTCTGGTCTATCTCGGTGCACTCTATCTCAGTCCGGTGTATCTCAGCCCGGTCTAACTCAGTCCGGTCTATCTCACTCCAATCTATCTCACTCCGGTCTATCTCATTCCAGTCTATCTCAGTCCGGTCTATCTCATTCCAATCTATCTCACTCAGGTCTATCTCAGTCCGGTCTATCTCACTCCGGTCTATCTCACTCCGGTCTAACTCACTCCGGTCTAAATCACTCCTGTCTATCTCACTCCGGTCCAACTCACTCCGGTCGAACTCACTCCGGTCTATCTCACTCCGGTCTTACTCACTCCGGTCTAACTCACTCCGGTCTATCTCACTCCGGTCTAATTTACTCCGGTCCAACTCACGCCGGTCTATCTCAGTCCGGTCTAACTCACTCCGGTCTATCTCAGTCCAGTCTATCTCAATCCGGTCTATCTCACTCAGATCTATCTCACTCCGGTCTATCTCAGTCCAGTCTATCTCAGTCTGGTCGAACTCACTCCGATCTATCTCACTCAGATCTATCTCAGTCCAGTCTATCTCAGTCGGTCTATCTCACTCAGATCTATCTCACTCTGGTCTATCTCACTCCAGTCTATCTCACTCAGATCTATCTCACTCCGGTCTATCTCGGTCCGGTCTATCTCACTCCGGTCTATCTCACTCCGGTCTATCTCACTCAGATCTATCTCACTCAGATCTATCTCACTCCAGTCTATCTCAGTCCAGTCTAACTCATTCCGGTCTAATTCACTCCGGTCTATCTCACTCCGGTCTAACTCACTCCGGTCAATCTCACTCCGATCTAAATCACTCCTGTGTATCTCACTCCGATTTATCTCATTCCATTCGATCTCACTCCGACGGAACTCACTACGGTCTATCTCACTCCGGTCTATCTCACTCCGGTCTAATTCACTCCGGTCTATCTCACTCCAGTCTATCTCACTCCGGTCTAAATCACTCCGGTCTATCTCACTCCGGTCTAAATCACTGCGGTCTATTTCACTCCGGTCTAAATCACTCCTGCGAATCTCACTCCGATCTATCTCATTCCGGTCCATCTCATTCCGGTCTATCTCACTCCGACAGAACTCACTCCGGTCTGTCTCACTCCGGTCTAATTCACTCCGGTCTATCTCACTCCGGTCTATCTCACTCAGATCTATCTCACTCCGGTCTATCTCACTCCGGTCTATCTCACTCCAATCAATCTCACTCCGGTCTATCTCACTCCGGTCTATCTCACTCCGGTCAAACTCACTCCGGTCTAACTCACTCCGGTCTAACTTACTACGGTGTATCTCACTCCGGTCTAACTTACTCCGGTCCAACTCACGCCGGTCTATCTCAGTCCAGTCTAACTCACTCCGGTCTATCTCAGTCCGATCTAACTCACACCGGTATATCTCACTCAGTTCTATCTCACTCCGGTCTATCTCACTCTGGTGTATCTCACTCCGGTCTAACTCAGTCCGGTCTATCTCACTCCAATCTATCTCACTCCATTCTATCTCACTCCGGTATATCTCACTCCGGTCTATCTCATTCTGGTCTATCTCGGTGCACTCTATCTCAGTCCGGTGTATCTCAGACCGGTCTAACTCAGTCCGGTCTATCTCACTCCAATCTATCTCACTCCGGTCTATCTCACTCCAGTCTATCTCTGTCCGGTCTATCTCATTCCAATCTATCTCACTCAGGTCTATCTCAGTCCGGTCTATCTCACTCCGGTCTATCTCACAACGGTCTAACTCACTCCGGTCTAAATCACTCCGGTCTATCTCACACCGGTCTAACTCACTCCGGTCGAACTCACTCCGGTCTATCTCACCCTGGTCTAACTCACTCCGATCTAACTCACTCCAGTCTATCTCACTCCGGTCTATCTCACTCCAGTCAAACTCACTCCGGTGAAACTCACTCCAATCAATCTCACTCCGGTCTATCTCACTCCGGTCTATCTCACTCCGGTCAAACTCACTCCGGTCTAACTCACAAGGTCTAACTCACTCCGGTCTATCTCACTCCGGTCTAACTTACTCCAGTCCAACTCACGCCGGTCTATCTCAGTCCGGTCTAAATCAATCCGGTCTATCTCAGTCCAGTCTATCTCAATCCGGTCTATCTCACTCAGATCTATCTCACTCCGGTCTATCTCAGTCCAGTCTATCTCAGTCTGGTCGAACTCACTCCGATCTATCTCACTCAGATCTATCTCAGTCCAGTCTATCTCAGTCGGTCTATCTCACTCAGATCTATCTCACTCTGGTCTATCTCACTCCAGTCTATCTCACTCAGATCTATCTCACTCCGGTCTATCTCAGTCCGGTTTATCTCACTCCGGTCTATCTCACTCCAGTCTATCTCACTCAGATCTATCTCACTCAGATCTATCTCACTCCAGTCTATCTCAGTCCAGTCTAACTCATTCCGGTCTAACTCACTCCGGTCTATCTCACTCAGGTCTATCTCACCAAGGTCTAAATCACTCCGGTCTATCTCACTCCGGTCTAACTCATTCCGGTCAATCTCACTCCGATCTAAATCACTCCTGTGTATCTCACACCGATTTATCTCATTCCGTTCGATCTCACTCCGACGGAACTCACTACGGTCTATCTCACTCCGGTCTATCTCACTCCAGTCTAATTCACTCCGGTCTATCTCACTCCGGTCTATCTCACTCCGGTCTATCTCACTCCGGTCTATCTCACTCCGGTCAAAATCACTGCGGTCTATTTCACTCCGGTCTAAATCACTCCTGTGAATCTCACTCCGATCGATCTCATTCCGCTCCATCTCATTCCGGTCTATCTCACTCCGACAGAACTCACTCCGGTCTATCTCACTCCGGTCTAATTCACTCCGGTCTATCTCACACCGGTCTATCTCACTCCGGTCTATCTCACACCGGTCTAACTCACTCCAGTCTAACTAACTCCGGTCTATCTCACTCCGGTCTAAATCACTGCGGTCTATTTCACTCCGGTCTAAATCACTCCTGTGAATCTCACTCCGATCTATCTCATTCCGGTCCATCTCATTCCGGTCTATCTCACTCCGACAGAACTCACTCCGGTCTATCTCACTCCGGTCTAATTCACTCCGGTCTATCTCACTCCGGTCTATCTCACTCCGGTCTATCTCACTCCGGTCAAACTCACTCCGGTCAAACTCACTCCAATCAATCTCACTCCGGTCTATCTCACTCCGGTCCATCTCACTCCGGTCAAACTCACTCCGGTCTAACTCACTCCGGTCTAACTCACTACGGTGTATCTCACTCCGGTCTAAATTACTCCGGTCCAACTCACGCCGGTCTATCTCAGTCCAGTCTAACTCACTCCGGTCTATCTCAGTCCGGTCTAACTCACACCGGTATATCTCACTCAGTTCTATCTCACTCCGGTCTATCTCACTCCGGTGTATCTCACTCCGGTCTAACTCAGTCCGGACTATCTCACTCCAATCTATCTCACTCCAGTCTATCTCACTCCGGTATATCTCACTCCGGTCTATCTCACTCTGGTCTATCTCGGTGCACTCTATCTCACTCCGGTCTATCTCATTCCAGTCTATCTCAGTCCGGTCTATCTCATTCCAATCTATCTCACTCAGGTCTATCTCAGTCCGGTCTATCTCACTCCGGTCTATCTCACTCCGGTCTAACTCACTCCGGTCTAAATCACTCCTGTCTATCTCACTCCGGTCCAACTCACTCCGGTCGAACTCACTCCGGTCTATCTCACTCCGGTCTTACTCACTCCGGTCTAACTCACTCCGGTCTATCTCACTCCGGTCTAATTTACTCCGGTCCAACTCACGCCGGTCTATCTCAGTCCGGTCTAACTCACTCCGGTCTATCTCAGTCCAGTCTATCTCAATCCGGTCTATCTCACTCCAGTCAAACTCACTCCGGTCAAACTCACTCCAATCAATCTCACTTCGGTCTATCTCACTCCGGTCTATCTCACTCCGGTCAAATTCACTCCGGTCTAACTCACTCCGGTCTAACTTACTCCAGTCCAACTCACGCCGGTCTATCTCAGTCCGGTCTAACTCAATCCGGTCTATCTCAGTCCAGTCTATCTCAATCCGGTCTATCTCACTCAGATCTATCTCACTCCGGTCTATCTCAGTCCAGTCTATCTCAGTCTGGTCGAACTCACTCCGATCTATCTCACTCAGATCTATCTCAGTCCAGTCTATCTCAGTCGGTCTATCTCACTCAGATCTATCTCACTCTGGTCTATCTCACTCCAGTCTATCTCACTCAGATCTATCTCACTCCGGTCTATCTCGGTCCGGTCTATCTCACTCCGGTCTATCTCACTCCGGTCTATCTCACTCAGATCTATCTCACTCAGATCTATCTCACTCCAGTCTATCTCAGTCCAGTCTAACTCATTCCGGTCTAACTCACTCCGGTCTATCTCACTCAGGTCTATCTCACCAAGGTCTAAATCACTCCGGTCTATCTCACTCCGGTCTAACTCATTCCGGTCAATCTCACTCCGATCTAAATCACTCCTGTGTATCTCACACCGATTTATCTCATTCCGTTCGATCTCACTCCGACGGAACTCACTACGGTCTATCTCACTCCGGTCTATCTCACTCCAGTCTAATTCACTCCGGTCTATCTCACTCCGGTCTATCTCACTCCGGTCTATCTCACTCCGGTCTATCTCACTCCGGTCAAAATCACTGCGGTCTATTTCACTCCGGTCTAAATCACTCCTGTGAATCTCACTCCGATCGATCTCATTCCGGTCCATCTCATTCCGGTCTATCTCACTCCGACAGAACTCACTCCGGTCTATCTCACTCCGGTCTAATTCACTCCGGTCTATCTCACTCCGGTCTATCTCACTCCGGTCTATCTCACACCGGTCTAACTCACTCCAGTCTAACTAACTCCGGGCTATCTCACTCCGGTCTAAATCACTGCGGTCTATTTCACTCCGGTCTAAATCACTCCTGTGAATCTCACTCCGATCTATCTCATTCCGGTCCATCTCATTCCGGTCTATCTCACTCCGACAGAACTCACTCCGGTCTATCTCACTCCGGTCTAATTCACTCCGGTCTATCTCACTCCGGTCTATCTCACTCCGGTCTATCTCACTCCGGTCAAACTCACTCCGGTCAAACTCACTCCAATCAATCTCACTCCGGTCTATCTCACTCCGGTCCATCTCACTCCGGTCAAACTCACTCCGGTCTAACTCACTCCGGTCTAACTCACTACGGTGTATCTCACTCCGGTCTAAATTACTCCGGTCCAACTCACGCCGGTCTATCTCAGTCCAGTCTAACTCACTCCGGTCTATCTCAGTCCGGTCTAACTCACACCGGTATATCTCACTCAGTTCTATCTCACTCCGGTCTATCTCACTCCGGTGTATCTCACTCCGGTCTAACTCAGTCCGGACTATCTCACTCCAATGTATCTCACTCCAGTCTATCTCACTCCGGTATATCTCACTCCGGTCTATCTCACTCTGGTCTATCTCGGTGCACTCTATCTCAGTCCGGTGTATCTCAGCCCGGTCTAACTCAGTCCGGTCTATCTCACTCCAATCTATCTCACTCCGGTCTATCTCATTCCAGTCTATCTCAGTCCGGTCTATCTCATTCCAATCTATCTCACTCAGGTCTATCTCAGTCCGGTCTATCTCACTCCGGTCTATCTCACTCCGGTCTAACTCACTCCGGTCTAAATCACTCCTGTCTATCTCACTCCGGTCCAACTCACTCCGGTCGAACTCACTCCGGTCTATCTCACTCCGGTCTTACTCACTCCGGTCTAACTCACTCCGGTCTATCTCACTCCGGTCTAATTTACTCCGGTCCAACTCACGCCGGTCTATCTCAGTCCGGTCTAACTCACTCCGGTCTATCTCAGTCCAGTCTATCTCAATCCGGTCTATCTCACTCAGATCTATCTCACTCCGGTCTATCTCAGTCCAGTCTATCTCAGTCTGGTCTAACTCACTCCGATCTAACTCACTCCGATCTATCTCACTCAGATCTATCTCACTCCGGTCTATCTCACTCCGGTCTAACTCACTCCGGTCTAAATCACTCCAGTCTATCTCACACCGGTCTAACTCACTCCGGTCGAACTCACTCCGGTCTATCTCACTCCAGTCTATCTCACTCCGGTCTATCTCACTCCAGTCAAACTCACTCCGGTCAAACTCACTCCAATCAATCTCACTCCGGTCTATCTCACTCCGGTCTATCTCACTCCGGTCAAATTCACTCCGGTCTAACTCACTCCGGTCTAACTTACTCCAGTCCAACTCACGCCGGTCTATCTCAGTCCGGTCTAACTCAATCCGGTCTATCTCAGTCCAGTCTATCTCAATCCGGTCTATCTCACTCAGATCTATCTCACTCCGGTCTATCTCAGTCCAGTCTATCTCAGTCTGGTCGAACTCACTCCGATCTACCTCACTCAGATCTATCTCAGTCCAGTCTATCTCAGTCGGTCTATCTCACTCAGATCTATCTCACTCTGGTCTATCTCACTCCAGTCTATCTCACTCAGATCTATCTCACTCCGGTCTATCTCGGTCCGGTCTATCTCACTCCGGTCTATCTCACTCCGGTCTATCTCACTCAGATCTATCTCACTCAGATCTATCTCACTCCAGTCTATCTCAGTCCAGTCTAACTCATTCCGGTCTAATTCACTCCGGTCTATCTCACTCCGGTCTAACTCACTCCAGTCAATCTCACTCCGATCTAAATCACTCCTGTGTATCTCACTCCGATTTATCTCATTCCATTCGATCTCACTCCGACGGAACTCACTACGGTCTATCTCACTCCGGTCTATCTCACTCCGGTCTAATTCACTCCGGTCTATCTCACTCCGGTCTATCTCACTCCGGTCTATCTCACTCCGGTCTATCTCACTCCGGTCTGAATCACTGCGGTCTATTTCACTCCGGTCTAAATCACTCCTGTGAATCTCACTCCGATCGATCTCATTCCGGTCCATCTCATTCCGGTCTATCTCACTCCGACAGAACTCACTCCGGTCTATCTCACTCCGGTCTAATTCACTCCGGTCTATCTCACTCCGGTCTATCTCACTCCGGTCTATCTCACACCGGTCTAACTCACTCCAGTCTAACTAACTCCGGTCTATCTCACTCCGGTCTAAATCACTGCGGTCTATTTCACTCCGGTCTAAATCACTCCTGTGAATCTCACTCCGATCTATCTCATTCCGGTCCATCTCATTCCGGTCTATCTCACTCAGATCTATCTCACTCCGGTCTATCTCACTCCGGTCTAACTCACTCCGGTCTAAATCACTCCGGTCTATCTCACACCGGTCTAACTCACTCCGGTCGAACTCACTCCGGTCTATCTCACTCCAGTCTATCTCACTCCGGTCTATCTCACTCCAGTCAAACTCACTCCGGTCAAACTCACTCCAATCAATCTCACTCCGGTCTATCTCACTCCGGTCTATCTCACTCCGGTCAAATTCACTCCGGTCTAACTCACTCCGGTCTAACTTACTCCAGTCCAACTCACGCCGGTCTATCTCAGTCCGGTCTAACTCAATCCGGTCTATCTCAGTCCAGTCTATCTCAATCCGGTCTATCTCACTCAGATCTATCTCACTCCGGTCTATCTCAGTCCAGTCTATCTCAGTCTGGTCGAACTCACTCCGATCTATCTCACTCAGATCTATCTCAGTCCAGTCTATCTCAGTCGGTCTATCTCACTCAGATCTATCTCACTCTGGTCTATCTCACTCCAGTCTATCTCACTCAGATCTATCTCACTCCGGTCTATCTCGGTCCGGTCTATCTCACTCCGGTCTATCTCACTCCGGTCTATCTCACTCAGATCTATCTCACTCAGATCTATCTCACTCCAGTCTATCTCAGTCCAGTCTAACTCATTCCGGTCTAATTCACTCCGGTCTATCTCACTCCGGTCTAACTCACTCCGGTCAATCTCACTCCGATCTAAATCACTCCTGTGTATCTCACTCCGATTTATCTCATTCCATTCGATCTCACTCCGACGGAACTCACTACGGTCTATCTCACTCCGGTCTATCTCACTCCGGTCTAATTCACTCCGGTCTATCTCACTCCGGTCTATCTCACTCCGGTCTATCTCACTCCGGTCTATCTCACTCCGGTCTGAATCACTGCGGTCTATTTCACTCCGGTCTAAATCACTCCTGTGAATCTCACTCCGATCGATCTCATTCCGGTCCATCTCATTCCGGTCTATCTCACTCCGACAGAACTCACTCCGGTCTATCTCACTCCGGTCTAATTCACTCCGGTCTATCTCACTCCGGTCTATCTCACTCCGGTCTATCTCACACCGGTCTAACTCACTCCAGTCTAACTAACTCCGGTCTATCTCACTCCGGTCTAAATCACTGCGGTCTATTTCACTCCGGTCTAAATCACTCCTGTGAATCTCACTCCGATCTATCTCATTCCGGTCCATCTCATTCCGGTCTATCTCACTCCGACAGAACTCACTCCGGTCTATCTCACTCCGGTCTAATTCACTCCGGTCTATCTCACTCCGGTCTATCTCACTCCGGTCTATCTCACTCCGGTCAAACTCACTCCGGTCAAACTCACTCCAATCAATCTCACTCCGATCTATCTCACTCCGGTCTATCTCACTCCGGTCAAACTCACGCCGGTCTAACTCACTCCGGTCTAACTCACTACGGTGTATCTCACTCCGGTCTAACTTACTCCGGTCCAACTCACGCCGGTCTATCTCAGTCCAGTCTAACTCACTCCGGTCTATCTCAGTCCGGTCTAACTCACACCAGTATATCTCACTCAGTTCTATCTCACTCCGGTCTATCTCACTCCGGTGTATCTCACTCCGGTCTAACTCAGTCCGGACTATCTCACTCCAATCTATCTCACTCCAGTCTATCTCACTCCGGTATATCTCACTCCGGTCTATCTCACTCTGGTCTATCTCGGTGCACTCTATCTCAGTCCGGTGTATCTCAGTCCGGTCTAACTCAGTCCGGTCTATCTCACTCCAATCTATCTCACTCCGGTCTATCTCACTCCAGTCTATCTCAGTCCGGTCTATCTCATTCCAATCTATCTCACTCAGGTCTCTCTCAGTCCGGTCTATCTCACTCCGGTCTATCTCACTCCAGTCTAACTCACTCCGGTCTAAATCACTCCTGTCTATCTCACTCCGGTCCAAATCACTCCGGTCGAACTCACTCCGGTCTATCTCACTCCGGTCTAACTCACTCCGGTTTAACTCACTCCGGTCTAACTCACTCCGGTCTAACTTACTCCGGTCCAACTCAAGCCGGTCTATCTCAGTCCGGTCTAACTCACTCCGGTCTATCTCAGTCCAGTCTATCTTAATCCGGTCTATCTCACTCAGATCTATCTCACTCCGGTCTATCTCACACCAGTCTATCTCAGTCTGGTCTAACTCACTCCGATCTACATCACTCCGATCTATCTCACTCAGATCTATCTCACTCCGGTCTATCTCACTCCGGTCTAACTCACTCCGGTCTAAATCACTCCGGTCTATCTCACACCGGTCTAACTCACTCCGGTCGAACTCACTCCGGTCTATCTCACTCCGGTCTAAATCACTGCGGTCTATTTCACTCCGGTCTAAATCACTCTTGTGAATCTCACTCCGATCTATCTCATTCCGGTCCATCTCATTCCGGTCTATCTCACTCCGACAGAACTCACTCCGGTCTATCTCACTCCGGTCTAATTCACTCCGGTCTATCTCACTCCGGTCTATCTCACTCAGGTCTATCTCACACCGGTCTAACTCACTCCGGTCTAACTCACTCCGGTCTATCTCACTCCGGTCTAAATCACTGCGGTCTATTTCACTCCGGTCTAAATCACTCCTGTGAATCTCACTCCGATCTATCTCATTCCGGTCCACCTCATTCCGGTCTATCTCACTCCGACAGAACTCACTCCGGTATATCTCACTCCGGTCTAATACACTCCGGTCTATCTCACTCCGGTCTATCTCACTCCGGTCTATCTCACTCCGATCAAACTCACTCCAATCAATCTCACTCCGGTCTATCTCACTCCGGTCTATCTCACTCCGGTCAAACTCACTCCGGTCTAACTCACTCCGGTCTAACTCACTACGGTGTATCTCACTCCGGTCTAACTTACTCCGGTCCAACTCACGCCGGTCTATCTCAGTCCAGTTTAACTCACTCCGGTCTATCTCAGTCCGGTCTAACTCACACCGGTATATCTCACTCAGTTCTATCTCACTCCGGTCTATCTCACTCCGGTGTATCTCACTCCGGTCTAACTCAGTCCGGACTATCTCACTCCAATCTATCTCACTCCAGTCTATCTCACTCCGGTATATCTCACTCCGGTCTATCTCACTCTGGTCTATCTCGGTGCAATCTAACTCAGTCCGGTGTATCTCAGTCCGGTCTAACTCAGTCCGGTCTATCTCACTCCAATCTATCTCACTCCGGTCTATCTCACTCCAGTCTATCTCAGTCCGGTCTATCTCATTCCAATCTATCTCACTCAGGTCTATCTCAGTCCGGTCTATCTCACTCCGGTCTATCTCACTCCGGTCTAACTCACTCCAGTCTAAATCACTCCGGTCTATCTCACAACGGTCTACTTCACTCCGGTCGAACTCATTCCGGTCTATCTCACTCCGGTCTAACTCACCAAGGTCTAAATCACTCCGGTCTATCTCACTCCGGTCTAACTCACTCCGGTCAATCTCACTCCGATCTAAATCACTCCTGTGTATCTCACTCCGATTTATCTCATTCCATTCGATCTCACTCCGACGGAACTCACTACGGTCTATCTCACTCCGGTCTATCTCATTCCGGTCTAATTCACTCCGGTCTATCTCACTCCGGTCTATCTCACTCCGGTCTATCTCACTCCGGTCTATCTCACTCCGGTCTAAATCACTGCGGTCTATTTCACTCCGGTCTAAATCACTCCTGTGAATCTCACTCCGATCTATCTCATTCCGGTCCATCTCATAACGGTCTATCTCACTCCGACAGAACTCACTCCGTTCTATCTCACTCTTGTCTAATTCACTCCGGTCTATCTCACTCCGGTCTATCTCACTCCGGTCTATCTCACACCGGTCTAACTCACTCCAGTCTAACTAACTCCGGTCTATCTCACTGCGGTCTAAATCACTGTGGTCTATTTCACTCCGGTCTAAATCACTCCTGTGAATCTCACTCCGATCTATCTCATTCCGGTCCATCTCATTCCGGTCTATCTCACTCCGACAGAACTCACTCCGGTCTATCTCACTCCGGTCTAATTCACTCCGGTCTATCTCACTCCGGTCTATCTCACTCCGGTCTATCTCACTCCGGTCAAACTCACTCCGGTCAAACTCACTCCAATCAATATCACTCCGGTCTATCTCACTCTGGTCTATCTCACTCCGGTCAAACTCACTCCGGTCTAACTCACTCCGGTCTAACTCACTACGGTGTATCTCACTCCGGTCTAACTTACTCCGGTCCAACTCACGCCGGTCTATCTCAGTCCAGTCTAACTCACTCCGGTCTATCTCAGTCCGGTCTAACTCACACCGGTATATCTCACTCAGTTCTATCTCACTCCGGTCTATCTCACTCCGGTGTATCTCACTCCGGTCTAACTCAGTCCGGACTATCTCACTCCAATCTATCTCACTCCAGTCTATCTCACTCCGGTATATCTCACTCCGGTCTATCTCACTCTGGTCTATCTCGGTGCACTCTATCTCAGTCCGGTGTATCTCAGTCCGGTCTAACTCAGTCCGGTCTATCTCACTCCAATCTATCTCACTCCGGTCTATCTCACTCCAGTCTATCTCAGTCCGGTCTATCTCATTCCAATCTATCTCACTCAGGTCCATCTCAGTCCGGTCTATCTCACTCCGGTCTATCTCACTCCGGTCTAACTCACTCCGGTCTAAATCACTCCTGTCTATCTCACTCCGGTCCAACTCACTCCGGTCTATCTCACTCCGGTCTAACTTACTCCGGTCCAACTCACGCCGGTCTATCTCAGTCCGGTCTAACTCACTCCGGTCTATCTCAGTCCAGTCTATCTCAATCCGGTCTATCTCACTCAGATCTATCTCACTCCGGTCTATCTCAGTCCAGTCTATCTCAGTCTGGTCTAACTCACTCCGATCTACCTCACTCCGATCTATCTCACTCAGATCTATCTCACTCCGGTCTATCTCACTCCGGTCTAACTCACTCCGGTCTAAATCACTCCGGTCTATCTCACACCGGTCTAACTCACTCCGGTCGAACTCACTCCGGTCTATCTCACTCCGGTCTAAATCACTGCGGTCTATTTCACTCCGGTCTAAATCACTCCTGTGAATCTCACTCCGATCTATCTCATTCCGGTCCATCTCATTCCGGTCTATCTCACTCCGACAGAACTCACTCCGGTCTATCTCACTCCGGTCTAATTCACTCCGGTCTATCTCACTCCGGTCTATCTCACTCCGGTCTATCTCACACCGGTCTAACTCACTCTGGTCTAACTCACTCCGGTCTATCTCACTCCGGTCTAAATCACTGCGGTCTATTTCACTCCGGTCTAAATCACTCCTGTGAATCTCACTCCGATCTATCTCATTCCGCTCCACCTCATTCCGGTCTATCTCAATCCGACAGAACTCACTCCCGTCTATCTCACTCCGGTCTAATTCACTCCGGTCTATCTCACTCCGGTCTATCTCACTCCGGTCTATCAACTCCGGTCAAACTCACTCCGGTCAAACTCACTCCAATCAATCTCACTCCGGTCTATCTCACTCCGGTCTATCTCACTCCGGTGAAACTCACTCCGGTCTAACTCACTCCGGTCTAACTCACTACGGTGTATCTCACTCCGGTCTAACTTACTCCGGTCCAACTCACGCCGGTCTATCTCAGTCCAGTCTAACTCACTCCGGTCTATCTCAGTCCGGTCTAACTCACACCGGTATATCTCACTTAGTTCTATCTCACTCCGGTCTATCTCACTCCGGTGTATCTCACTCCGGTCTAACTCAGTCCGGACTATCTCACTCCAATCTATCTCACTCCAGTCTATCTCACTCCGGTATATCTCACTCCGGTCTATCTCACTCTGGTCTATCTCGGTGCACTCTATCTCAGTCCGGTGTATCTCAGTCTGGTCTAACTCAGTCCGGTCTATCTCACTCCAATCTATCTCACTCCGGTCTATCTCACTCAGGTCTATCTCAGTCCGGTCTATCTCATTCCAATCTATCTCACTCAGGTCTATCTCAGTCCGGTCTATCTCACTCCGGTCTATCTCACTCCGGTCAAACTCACTCCGGTCAAACTCACTCCAATCAATCTCACTCCGGTCTATCTCACTCCGGTCTATCTCACTCCGGTCAAACTCACTCCGGTCTAACTCACTCCGGTCTAACTCACTACGGTGTATCTCACTCCGGTCTAACTTACTCCGGTCCAACTCACTCTGGTGTATCTCACTCCGGTCTAACTCAGTCCGGTCTATCTCACTCCAATCTATCTCACTCCATTCTATCTCACTCCGGTATATCTCACTCCGGTCTATCTCACTCTGGTCTATCTCGGTGCACTCTATCTCAGTCCGGTGTATCTCAGTCCGGTCTAACTCAGTCCGGTCTATCTCACTCCAATCTATCTCACTCCGGTCTATCTCACTCCAGTCTATCTCAGTCCGGTCTATCTCATTCCAATCTATCTCACTCAGGTCTATCTCAGTCCGGTCTATCTCACTCTGGTCTATCTCACTCCGGTCTAACTCACTCCGGTCTAAATCACTCCGGTCTATCTCACACCGGTCTAACTCACTCCGGTCGAACTCACTCCGGTCTATCTCACCCCGGTCTAACTCACTCCGGTCTAACTCACTCCGGTCTATCTCACTCCGGTCTAACTTACTCCGGTCCAACTCACGCCGGTCTATCTCAGTCCGGTCTAACTCACTCCGGTCTATCTCAGTCCAGTCTATCTCAATCCGGTCTATCTCACTCAGATCTATCTCACTCCGGTCTATCTCAGTCCAGTCTATCTCAGTCTGGTCTAACTCACTCCGATCTATCTCACTCAGATCTATCTCACTCCAGTCTATCTCAGTCTGGTCTATCTCACTCCGGTCTAATTCACTCTGATCTATCTCAGTCGGTCTATGTCACTCAGATCTATCTCACTCTGGTCTATCTCACTCCGGTCTATCTCACTCAGATCTATCTCGGTCCGGTCTATCTCACTCCGGTCTATCTCACTCCGGTCTATCTCACTCAGATCTATCTCACTCAGATCTATCTCACTCCAGTCTATCTCAGTCCAGTCTAACTCATTCCGGTCTAACTCACTCCGGTCTATCTCACTCAGGTCTAACTCACCAAGGTCTAAATCACTCCGGTCTATCTCACTCCGGTCTAACTCACTCCGGTCTATCTCACTCCGATCTAAATGACTCCTGTGTATCTCACTCCGATTTATCTCATTCCGGTCTATCTCACTCCGACGGAACTCACTACGGCCTATCTCACTCCAGTCTATCTCACTCCGGTCTATCTCACACCGGTCTAACTCACTCCAGTCTAACTAACTCCGGTCTATCTCACTCCGGTCTAAATCACTGTGGTCTATTTCACTCCGGTCTAAATCACTCCTGTGAATCTCACTCCGATCTATCTCATTCCGGTCCATCTCATTCCGGTCTATCTCACTCCGACAGAACTCACTCCGGTCTATCTCACTCCGGTCTAATTCACTCCGGTCTATATCACTCCGGTCTATCTCACTCCGGTCTATCTCACTCCGGTCAAACTCACTCCGGTCAAACTCACTCCAATCAATATCACTCCGGTCTATCTCACTCTGGTCTATCTCACTCCGGTCAAACTCACTCCGGTCTAACTCACTCCAGTCTAACTCACTACGGTGTATCTCACTCCGGTCTAACTTACTCCGGTCCAACTCACGCCGGTCTATCTCAGTCCAGTCTAACTCACTCCGGTCTATCTCAGTCCGGTCTAACTCACACCGGTATATCTCACTCAGTTCTATCTCACTCCGGTCTATCTCACTCCGGTGTATCTCACTCCGGTCTAACTCAGTCCGGACTATCTCACTCCAATCTATCTCACTCCAGTCTATCTCACTCCGGTATATCTCACTCCGGTCTATCTCACTCTGGTCTATCTCGGTGCACTCTATCTCAGTCCGGTGTATCTCAGTCCGGTCTAACTCAGTCCGGTCTATCTCACTCCAATCTATCTCACTCCGGTCTATCTCACTCCAGTCTATCTCAGTCCGGTCTATCTCATTCCAATCTATCTCACTCAGGTCCATCTCAGTCCGGTCTATCTCACTCCGGTCTATCTCACTCCGGTCTAACTCACTCCGGTCTAAATCACTCCTGTCTATCTCACTCCGGTCCAACTCACTCCGGTCTATCTCACTCCGGTCTAACTTACTCCGGTCCAACTCACGCCGGTCTATCTCAGTCCGGTCTAACTCACTCCGGTCTATCTCAGTCCAGTCTATCTCAATCCGGTCTATCTCACTCAGATCTATCTCACTCCGGTCTATCTCAGTCCAGTCTATCTCAGTCTGGTCTAACTCACTCCGATCTACCTCACTCCGATCTATCTCACTCAGATCTATCTCACTCCGGTCTATCTCACTCCGGTCTAACTCACTCCGGTCTAAATCACTCCGGTCTATCTCACACCGGTCTAACTCACTCCGGTCGAACTCACTCCGGTCTATCTCACTCCGGTCTAAATCACTGCGGTCTATTTCACTCCGGTCTAAATCACTCCTGTGAATCTCACTCCGATCTATCTCATTCCGGTCCATCTCATTCCGGTCTATCTCACTCCGACAGAACTCACTCCGGTCTATCTCACTCCGGTCTAATTCACTCCGGTCTATCTCACTCCGGTCTATCTCACTCCGGTCTATCTCACACCGGTCTAACTCACTCTGGTCTAACTCACTCCGGTCTATCTCACTCCGGTCTAAATCACTGCGGTCTATTTCACTCCGGTCTAAATCACTCCTGTGAATCTCACTCCGATCTATCTCATTCCGCTCCACCTCATTCCGGTCTATCTCAATCCGACAGAACTCACTCCCGTCTATCTCACTCCGGTCTAATTCACTCCGGTCTATCTCACTCCGGTCTATCTCACTCCGGTCTATCAACTCCGGTCAAACTCACTCCGGTCAAACTCACTCCAATCAATCTCACTCCGGTCTATCTCACTCCGGTCTATCTCACTCCGGTGAAACTCACTCCGGTCTAACTCACTCCGGTCTAACTCACTACGGTGTATCTCACTCCGGTCTAACTTACTCCGGTCCAACTCACGCCGGTCTATCTCAGTCCAGTCTAACTCACTCCGGTCTATCTCAGTCCGGTCTAACTCACACCGGTATATCTCACTTAGTTCTATCTCACTCCGGTCTATCTCACTCCGGTGTATCTCACTCCGGTCTAACTCAGTCCGGACTATCTCACTCCAATCTATCTCACTCCAGTCTATCTCACTCCGGTATATCTCACTCCGGTCTATCTCACTCTGGTCTATCTCGGTGCACTCTATCTCAGTCCGGTGTATCTCAGTCTGGTCTAACTCAGTCCGGTCTATCTCACTCCAATCTATCTCACTCCGGTCTATCTCACTCAGGTCTATCTCAGTCCGGTCTATCTCATTCCAATCTATCTCACTCAGGTCTATCTCAGTCCGGTCTATCTCACTCCGGTCTATCTCACTCCGGTCAAACTCACTCCGGTCAAACTCACTCCAATCAATCTCACTCCGGTCTATCTCACTCCGGTCTATCTCACTCCGGTCAAACTCACTCCGGTCTAACTCACTCCGGTCTAACTCACTACGGTGTATCTCACTCCGGTCTAACTTACTCCGGTCCAACTCACTCTGGTGTATCTCACTCCGGTCTAACTCAGTCCGGTCTATCTCACTCCAATCTATCTCACTCCATTCTATCTCACTCCGGTATATCTCACTCCGGTCTATCTCACTCTGGTCTATCTCGGTGCACTCTATCTCAGTCCGGTGTATCTCAGTCCGGTCTAACTCAGTCCGGTCTATCTCACTCCAATCTATCTCACTCCGGTCTATCTCACTCCAGTCTATCTCAGTCCGGTCTATCTCATTCCAATCTATCTCACTCAGGTCTATCTCAGTCCGGTCTATCTCACTCTGGTCTATCTCACTCCGGTCTAACTCACTCCGGTCTAAATCACTCCGGTCTATCTCACACCGGTCTAACTCACTCCGGTCGAACTCACTCCGGTCTATCTCACCCCGGTCTAACTCACTCCGGTCTAACTCACTCCGGTCTATCTCACTCCGGTCTAACTTACTCCGGTCCAACTCACGCCGGTCTATCTCAGTCCGGTCTAACTCACTCCGGTCTATCTCAGTCCAGTCTATCTCAATCCGGTCTATCTCACTCAGATCTATCTCACTCCGGTCTATCTCAGTCCAGTCTATCTCAGTCTGGTCTAACTCACTCCGATCTATCTCACTCAGATCTATCTCACTCCAGTCTATCTCAGTCTGGTCTATCTCACTCCGGTCTAATTCACTCTGATCTATCTCAGTCGGTCTATGTCACTCAGATCTATCTCACTCTGGTCTATCTCACTCCGGTCTATCTCACTCAGATCTATCTCGGTCCGGTCTATCTCACTCCGGTCTATCTCACTCCGGTCTATCTCACTCAGATCTATCTCACTCAGATCTATCTCACTCCAGTCTATCTCAGTCCAGTCTAACTCATTCCGGTCTAACTCACTCCGGTCTATCTCACTCAGGTCTAACTCACCAAGGTCTAAATCACTCCGGTCTATCTCACTCCGGTCTAACTCACTCCGGTCTATCTCACTCCGATCTAAATGACTCCTGTGTATCTCACTCCGATTTATCTCATTCCGGTCTATCTCACTCCGACGGAACTCACTACGGCCTATCTCACTCCAGTCTATCTCACTCCGGTCTATCTCACACCGGTCTAACTCACTCCAGTCTAACTAACTCCGGTCTATCTCACTCCGGTCTAAATCACTGTGGTCTATTTCACTCCGGTCTAAATCACTCCTGTGAATCTCACTCCGATCTATCTCATTCCGGTCCATCTCATTCCGGTCTATCTCACTCCGACAGAACTCACTCCGGTCTATCTCACTCCGGTCTAATTCACTCCGGTCTATATCACTCCGGTCTATCTCACTCCGGTCTATCTCACTCCGGTCAAACTCACTCCGGTCAAACTCACTCCAATCAATATCACTCCGGTCTATCTCACTCTGGTCTATCTCACTCCGGTCAAACTCACTCCGGTCTAACTCACTCCAGTCTAACTCACTACGGTGTATCTCACTCCGGTCTAACTTACTCCGGTCCAACTCACGCCGGTCTATCTCAGTCCAGTCTAACTCACTCCGGTCTATCTCAGTCCGGTCTAACTCACACCGGTATATCTCACTCAGTTCTATCTCACTCCGGTCTATCTCACTCCGGTGTATCTCACTCCGGTCTAACTCAGTCCGGACTATCTCACTCCAATCTATCTCACTCCAGTCTATCTCACTCCGGTATATCTCACTCCGGTCTATCTCACTCTGGTCTATCTCGGTGCACTCTATCTCAGTCCGGTGTATCTCAGTCCGGTCTAACTCAGTCCGGTCTATCTCACTCCAATCTATCTCACTCCGGTCTATCTCACTCCAGTCTATCTCAGTCCGGTCTATCTCATTCCAATCTATCTCACTCAGGTCCATCTCAGTCCGGTCTATCTCACTCCGGTCTATCTCACTCCGGTCTAACTCACTCCGGTCTAAATCACTCCTGTCTATCTCACTCCGGTCCAACTCACTCCGGTCTATCTCACTCCGGTCTAACTTACTCCGGTCCAACTCACGCCGGTCTATCTCAGTCCGGTCTAACTCACTCCGGTCTATCTCAGTCCAGTCTATCTCAATCCGGTCTATCTCACTCAGATCTATCTCACTCCGGTCTATCTCAGTCCAGTCTATCTCAGTCTGGTCTAACTCACTCCGATCTACCTCACTCCGATCTATCTCACTCAGATCTATCTCACTCCGGTCTATCTCACTCCGGTCTAACTCACTCCGGTCTAAATCACTCCGGTCTATCTCACACCGGTCTAACTCACTCCGGTCGAACTCACTCCGGTCTATCTCACTCCGGTCTAAATCACTGCGGTCTATTTCACTCCGGTCTAAATCACTCCTGTGAATCTCACTCCGATCTATCTCATTCCGGTCCATCTCATTCCGGTCTATCTCACTCCGACAGAACTCACTCCGGTCTATCTCACTCCGGTCTAATTCACTCCGGTCTATCTCACTCCGGTCTATCTCACTCCGGTCTATCTCACACCGGTCTAACTCACTCTGGTCTAACTCACTCCGGTCTATCTCACTCCGGTCTAAATCACTGCGGTCTATTTCACTCCGGTCTAAATCACTCCTGTGAATCTCACTCCGATCTATCTCATTCCGCTCCACCTCATTCCGGTCTATCTCAATCCGACAGAACTCACTCCCGTCTATCTCACTCCGGTCTAATTCACTCCGGTCTATCTCACTCCGGTCTATCTCACTCCGGTCTATCAACTCCGGTCAAACTCACTCCGGTCAAACTCACTCCAATCAATCTCACTCCGGTCTATCTCACTCCGGTCTATCTCACTCCGGTGAAACTCACTCCGGTCTAACTCACTCCGGTCTAACTCACTACGGTGTATCTCACTCCGGTCTAACTTACTCCGGTCCAACTCACGCCGGTCTATCTCAGTCCAGTCTAACTCACTCCGGTCTATCTCAGTCCGGTCTAACTCACACCGGTATATCTCACTTAGTTCTATCTCACTCCGGTCTATCTCACTCCGGTGTATCTCACTCCGATCTAACTCAGTCCGGACTATCTCACTCCAATCTATCTCACTCCAGTCTATCTCACTCCGGTATATCTCACTCCGGTCTATCTCACTCTGGTCTATCTCGGTGCACTCTATCTCAGTCCGGTGTATCTCAGTCTGGTCTAACTCAGTCCGGTCTATCTCACTCCAATCTATCTCACTCCGGTCTATCTCACTCAGGTCTATCTCAGTCCGGTCTATCTCATTCCAATCTATCTCACTCAGGTCTATCTCAGTCCGGTCTATCTCACTCCGGTCTATCTCACTCCGGTCAAACTCACTCCGGTCAAACTCACTCCAATCAATCTCACTCCGGTCTATCTCACTCCGGTCTATCTCACTCCGGTCAAACTCACTCCGGTCTAACTCACTCCGGTCTAACTCACTACGGTGTATCTCACTCCGGTCTAACTTACTCCGGTCCAACTCACTCTGGTGTATCTCACTCCGGTCTAACTCAGTCCGGTCTATCTCACTCCAATCTATCTCACTCCATTCTATCTCACTCCGGTATATCTCACTCCGGTCTATCTCACTCTGGTCTATCTCGGTGCACTCTATCTCAGTCCGGTGTATCTCAGTCCGGTCTAACTCAGTCCGGTCTATCTCACTCCAATCTATCTCACTCCGGTCTATCTCACTCCAGTCTATCTCAGTCCGGTCTATCTCATTCCAATCTATCTCACTCAGGTCTATCTCAGTCCGGTCTATCTCACTCTGGTCTATCTCACTCCGGTCTAACTCACTCCGGTCTAAATCACTCCGGTCTATCTCACACCGGTCTAACTCACTCCGGTCGAACTCACTCCGGTCTATCTCACCCCGGTCTAACTCACTCCGGTCTAACTCACTCCGGTCTATCTCACTCCGGTCTAACTTACTCCGGTCCAACTCACGCCGGTCTATCTCAGTCCGGTCTAACTCACTCCGGTCTATCTCAGTCCAGTCTATCTCAATCCGGTCTATCTCACTCAGATCTATCTCACTCCGGTCTATCTCAGTCCAGTCTATCTCAGTCTGGTCTAACTCACTCCGATCTATCTCACTCAGATCTATCTCACTCCAGTCTATCTCAGTCTGGTCTATCTCACTCCGGTCTAATTCACTCTGATCTATCTCAGTCGGTCTATGTCACTCAGATCTATCTCACTCTGGTCTATCTCACTCCGGTCTATCTCACTCAGATCTATCTCGGTCCGGTCTATCTCACTCCGGTCTATCTCACTCCGGTCTATCTCACTCAGATCTATCTCACTCAGATCTATCTCACTCCAGTCTATCTCAGTCCAGTCTAACTCATTCCGGTCTAACTCACTCCGATCTATCTCACTCAGGTCTAACTCACCAAGGTCTAAATCACTCCGGTCTATCTCACACCGGTCTAACTCACTCCGGTCTATCTCACTCCGATCTAAATCACTCCTTTGTATCTCACTCCGATTTATCTCATTCCGGTCTATCTCACTCCGACGGAACTCACTACGGCCTATCTCACTCCAGTCGATCTCACTCCGGTCTAATTCACTCCGGTCTATCTCACTCCAGTCTATCTCACTCCGGTCTATCTCACTCCAGTCAAACTCACTCCGGTCAAACTCACTCCAATCAATCTCACTCCGGTCTATCTCACTCCGGTCTATCTCACTCCGATCAAACTCACTCCGGTCTAACTCACTCCGGTCTAACTCACTCCGGTCTATCTCACTCCGGTCTAACTTACTCCAGTCCAACTCACGCCGGTCTATCTCAGTCCGATCTAACTCAATCCGGTCTATCTCAGTCCAGTCTATCTCAATCCGATCTATCTCACTCAGATCTATCTCACTCCGGTCTATCTCAGTCCAGTCTATCTCAGTCTGGTCTAACTCAGTCCGATCTATCTCACTCAGATCTATCTCACTCCAGTCTATCTCAGTCGGTCTATCTCACTCAGATCTATCTCACTCTGGTCTATCTCACTCCAGTCTATCTCACTCAGATCTATCTCACTCCGGTCTATCTCGGTCCGGTCTATCTCACTCCGGTCTATCTCACTCCGGTCTATCTCACTCAGATCTATCTCACTCAGATCTATCTCACTCCAGTCTATCTCAGTCCAGTCTAACTCATTCCGGTCTAACTCACTCCGGTCTATCTCACTCAGGTCTAACTCACCAAGGTCTAAATCACTCCGGTCTATCTCACTCCGGTCTAACTCACTCCGGTCAATCTCACTCCGATCTAAATCACTCCTGTGTATCTCACTCCGATTTATCTCATTCCATTCGATCTCACTCCGACGGAACTCACTACGATCTATCTCACTCCGGTCTATCTCACTCCGGTCAAATTCACTCCGGTCTAACTCACTCCGGTCTATCTCACTCCGGTCTATCTCACTCTGGTCTATCTCACTCCGGTCTATCTCACTCTGGTCAAACACACTCCGGTCAAACTCACTCCAATTAATCTCACTCCGCTCTATCTCACTCCGGTCTATCTCACTCCAGTCCATCTCACTCCGGTCTAACTCACTCCGGTCTATCTCAGTCCAGTCTAACTCAATCTGGTCTATCTCGGTCCGGTCTATCTCAGTCTGGTCTAACTGACTCCGGTCTATCTCAGTCTGGTCTAACTCTCTCCGGTCGATCTCAGTCCAGTCTAACTCATTCTGGTCTATCTCGGTCCAGTCTAACTCACTCCGGTCTATCTCAGTCTGGTCGAACTCACTGAGATCTAGCTCACTCCCTGAGATCTATCTCACTCCAGTCTAACTCACTCCGGTCTATCTCACTCCGGTCTAACTCACTCCGGTCTATCTCACTCCGATCTAAATCACTCCTGTGTATCTCACTCCGATTTATCTCATTCCGGTCTATCTCACTCCGACGGAACTCACTACGGTCTATCTCACTCCAGTCTATCTCACTCCGGTCTAATTCACTCCGGTCTATCTCACTCCAGTCTAAATCACTCCGGTCTATCTCACTCCGGTCTATCTCACTCCGGTCTATCTCACTCCGGTCAAACTCACTCCGGTCAAACTCACTCCAATTAATCTCACTCCGCTGTATCTCACTCCGGTCTATCTCACTCCAGTCTATCTCACTCCGTACTAACTCACTCCGGTCTATCTCAGTCCAGTCTAACTCAATCTGGTCTATCTCGGTCCGGTCTATCTCAGTCTGGTCTAACTGACTCCGGTCTATCTCAGTCTGGTCTAACTCTCTCCGGTCGATCTCAGTCCAGTCTAACTCATTCTGGTCTATTTCGGTCCAGTCTAACTCACTCCGGTCTATCTCAGTCTGGTCGAACTCACTCAGATCTATCTCACTCCGGTCTATCTCAGTCCAGTCTAACTCACTCCAGTCTATCTCACTCCGGTCTAACTCACTCCGGTCTATCTCAGTCCAGTCTAACTCACTCTGGTCTATCTCGGTCCGGTCTATCTCAGTCTGGTCTAACTCACTCCGATCTATCTCACTCCGGTCTATCTCAGTCCAGTTTATCTCAGTCTGGTCTAACTCACTCCGGTCTATCTCAGTCCAGTCTATCTCACTCCGGTCTATCTCACTCTGGTCTAACTCGGTCCACTCTATCTCAGTCCGGTGTATCTCACTCCGGTCTATCTCACTCCGGTCTAACTCAGTCCGGTCTATCTCACTCCAATCTATCTCGGTCCGGTCTATCTCAGTCCAGTCTATCTCAGTCCGGTCTATCTCAGTCCGGTCTATCTCACTCCAATCTATCTCACTCCAATCTATCTCACTCCGGTCTATCTCACTCCGGTCTAACTCAGTCCGGTCTATCTCACTCCAAACTATCTCGGTCCGGTCTATCTCAGTCCGGTGCATCTCAGTCCGGTCTAACTCAGTCCGGTCTATCTCACTCCAATCTATCTCACTCCAATCTATCTCACTCCGGTCTATCTCACTCCAGTCTATCTCAGTCCGGTCTATCTCACTCCAATCAATCTCTCTCAGGTCTATCTCAGTCCGGTCTATCTCAGTCCGGTCTATCTCACTCAGGTCTAACTCACCAACGTCTAAATCACTCCCGTCTATCTCACTCCGGTCTAACTCTCTCCGGTCTATCTCACTCCGGTCTATCTCACTCCGGTCAAACTCACTCCTGTCAAACTCACTCCAATCAATCTCACTCCGGTCTATCTCACTCCGGTCTATCTCACTCCGGTCAAACTCATTCCGGTCTAACTCATTCCGGTCTATCTCACTCCGGTCTAACTTACTCCGGTCCAACTCACGCCGGTCTGTCTCAGTCCGGTCTAACTCACTCCGGTCTATCTCAGTCCAGTCTATCTCAATCGGTCTATCTCACTCAGATCTATCTCACTCCGGTCTATCTCAGTCCAGTCTATCTCAGTCTGGTCTAACTCACTCAGATCTATCTCATTCAGATCTATCTCACTCCAGTCTATCTCAGTCTGGTCTATCTCACTCCGGTCTAATTCACTCTGATCTATCTCAGTCGGTCTATCTCACTCAGTTCTATCTCACTCTGGTCTATCTCACCCTGGTCTATCTCACTCAGATCTATCTCACTCTGGTCGATCTCACTCGGGTCTATCTCATTCGGTCTATCTCAGTCCGGTCTACCTCACTTGGGTCTAACTCATTCCGCTCTATCTCACTCCAATCTATCTCACTCCGGTCTATCTCACTCCGGTCTATCTCACTCCGGTCTAACTCACTCCGGTCTATCTCACTCCGGTTTATCTCACTCCGGTCTATCTCACTCCCGTCTAACTCACTCTGGTCTATCTCGGTCCGGTCTATCTCAGTCAGGTGTTTCTCAGTACGGTCTAACTCAGTCCGGTCTATCTCACTCTGGTATATCTCACTCCGGTCTATCTCACTCTGGTCTATCTCGGTGCACTCTATCTCAGTCCAGTGTATCTCAGTCCGGTCTAACTCAGTCCGGTCGATCTCACTCCAATCTATCTCACTCCGGTCTATCTCACTCCAGTCTATCTCAGTCCGGTCTATCTCATTCCAATCTATCTCACTCAGGTCTATCTCAGTCCGGTCTATCTCACTCCGGTCTATCTCACTCCGGTCTAACTCACTCCGGTCTAAATCACTCCGGTCTATCTCACACCGGTCTAACTCACTCCTGTCTAACTCACTCCGGTCTATCTCACTCCAGTCTAAATCACTGCGGTCTATCTCACTCCGGTCTAAATCACTCCTGTGTATCTCACTCCGATCTATCTCATTCCGGTCCATCTCATTCCGGTCTATCTCACTCCGACAGAACTCACTCCGGTCTATCTCACTCCGGTCTAATTCACTCCGGTCTATCTCACACCGGTCTATCTCACTCCGGTCTATCTCACTCCGGTCAAACGCACTCCGGTCAAACTCACTCCAATCAATCTCACTCCGGTCTATCTCACTCCGGTCGATCTCACACCGGTCTATCTCACTCCGGTCAAACTCACTCCGGTCTAACTCACTCCGGTCTAACTCACTACGGTCTATCTCACTCCGGTCTAACTTACTCCGGTCCAATTCACGCCGGTCTATCTCAGTCCGATCTAACTCACAGCTGTATATCTCACTCAGGTCTATCTCACACCGGTCTATCTCACTCCGGTGTATCTCACTCCGATCTATCTCATTCCGGTCCATCTCATTCCGGTCTATCTCACTCCGACAGAACTCACTCCGGTCTATCTCACTCCGGTCTAATTCACTCCGGTCTATCTCACTCCGGTCTATCTCACTCCGGTCTATCTCACTCCGGTCAAACGCACTCCGGTCAAACTCACTCCAATCAATCTCACTCCAGTCTATCTCACTCCGGTCGATCTCACACCGGTCTATCTCACTCCGGTCAAACTCACTCCGGTCTAACTCACTCCGGTCTAACTCACTACGGTCTATCTCACTCCGGTCTAACTTACTCCGGTCCAACTCACGCCGGTCTATCTCAGTCCGGTCTAACTCACCCCGGTCTATCTCAGTCCGATCTAACTCACAGCGGTATATCTCACTCAGGTCTATCTCACACCGGTCTATCTCACTCCGGTGTATCTCACTCCGGTCTAACTCAGTCCGGTCTATCTCACTCCAATCTATCTCACTCCAGTCTATCTCACTCCGGTATATCTCACTCCGGTCTATCTCACTCTGGTCTATCTCGGTGCACTCTATCTCAGTCCGGTGTATCTCAGTCCGGTCTAACTCAGTCCGGTCTATCTCACTCCAATCTATCTCACTCCGGTCTATCTCACTCCAGTCTATCTCAGTCCCGTCTATCTCATTCCAATCTATCTCACTCAGGTCATTCTCAGTCCGGTCTATCTCACTCCGGTCTATCTCACTCCGGTCTAACTCACTCCTGTCTAAATCACTCCGGTCTATCTCACACCGGTCTAACTCACTCCGGTCTAACTCACTCCGGTCTATCTCACTCCGGTCTAAATCACTGCGGTCTATCTCACTCCGGTCTAAATCACTCCTGTGTATCTCACTCCGATCCAACTCATTCCGGTCCATCTCATTCCGGTCTATCTCACTCCGACAGAACTCACTCCAGTCTATCTCACTCCGGTCAAATTCACTCCGGTCTATCTCACTCCGGTCTATCTCACTCCGGTCTATCTCACTCCGGTCAAACTCACTCCGGTCAAACTCACTCCAATCAATCTCACTCCGATCTATCTCACTCCGGTCTATCTCACTCCGCTCAAACTCACTCCGGTCTAACTCACTCCGGTCTAACTCACTCCGGTCTATCTCACTCCGGTCTAAATCACTGCGGTCTATTTCACTCCAGTCTAAATCACTCCTGTGAATCTCACTCCGATCTATCTCATTCCGGTCCACCTCATTCCGGTCTATCTCACTCTGACAGAACTCACTCCGGTCTATCTCACTCCGGTCTAATTCACTCTGGTCTATCTCACTCCGGTCTATCTCACTCCGGTCTATCTCACTCCGGTCAAACGCACTCCGGTCAAACTCACTCCAATCAATCTCACTCCGGTCTATCTCACTCCGGTCGATCTCACACCGGTCTATCTCACTCCGGTCAAACTCACTCCGGTCTAACTCACTCCGGTCTAACTCACTACGGTCTATCTCACTCCGGTCTAACTTACTCCGGTCCAACTCACGCCGGTCTATCTCAGTCCGGTCTAACTCTCTCCGGTCTATCTCAGTCCAGTCTATCTCAATCCGGTCTATCTCACTCAGATCTATCTCACTCCGGTCTATCTCAGTCCAGTCTATCTCAGTCTGGTCTAACTCACTCCGATCTATCTCACTCAGATCTATCTCACTCCAGTCTATCTCACTCTGGTCTATCTGACTCCGGTCTAATTCACTCTGATCTATCTCAGTCGGTCTATCACACTCAGATCTATCTCACTCTGGTCTATCTCACTCTGGTCTATCTCACTCCGGTCTATCTCACTCAGATCTATCTCACTCTTGTCGATCTCACTCCGGTCTATCTCATTCGGTCTATCTCAGTCTGGTCTACCTCACTCCGGTCGAACTCACTCCGGTCTATCTCACTCCAGTCTATCTCAGTCCAGTCTAACTCATTCCGGTCTAACTCACTCCGGTCTATCTCACTCAGGCCTAACTCACCAAGGTCTAAATCACTCCGGTCTATCTCACTCCGGTCTAACTCACTCCGGTCTAAATCACTCCGATCTAAATCACTCCTGTGTATCTCACTCCGATTTATCTTATTCCGGTCTATCTCACTCCGACGGAACTCACTCCGGTCTATCTCACTCCGGTCTAATTCACTCCGGTCTATCTCACTCCAGTCTAAATCACTCCGGTCTATCTCACTCCGGTCTATCGCACTCCGGTCTATCTCACTCCGGTCAAACTCACTCCGGTCAAACTCACTCCAATTAATCTCACTCCGCTCTATCTCACTCCGGTCTATCTCACTCCAGTCTATCTCACTCCGGTCTAACTCACTCCGGTCTATCTCAGTCCAGTCTAACTAAATCTGGTCTATCTCGGTCCGGTCTATCTCAGTCTGGTCTAACTGACTCCGGTCTATCTCAGTCTGGTCTAACTCTCTCCGGTCGATCTCAGTCCAGTCTAACTCATTCTGGTCTATCTCGGTCCAGTCTAACTCACTCCGGTCTATCTCAGTCTGGTCGAACTCACTCAGATCTATCTCACTCCGGTCTATCTCAGTCCAGTCTAACTCACTCCGGTCTATCTCACTCCGGTCTAACTCATTCTGGTCTATCTCAGTCCAGTCTAACTCACTCTGGTCTATCTCGGTCCGGTCTATCTCAGTCTGGTCTAACTCACTCCGATCTATCTCACTCAGGTCTATCTCAGTCCAGTTTATCTCAGTCTGGTCTAACTCACTCCGGTCTATCTCACTCCAGTCTATCTCACTCCGGTCTATCTCACTCTGGTCTAACTCGCTCCACTCTATCTCAGTCCGGTGTATCTCACTCCGGTCTATCTCACTCCGGTCTAACTCAGTCCGGTCTATCTCACTCCAATCTATCTCGGTCCGGTCTATCTCAGTCCGGTGTATCTCAGTCCGGTCTAACTCAGTCCGGTCTATCTCACTCCAATCTATCTCACTCCAATCTATCTCACTCCGGTCTATCTCACTCCGGTCTAACTCAGTCCGGTCTATCTCACTCCAATCCATCTCAGTCCCGTCTAACTCACTCCGGTCTATCTCACTCCAATCTATCTCACTCCAATCTATCTCACTCCGGTCTATCTCACTCCAGTCTATCTCAGTCCGGTCTATCTCACTCCAATCTATCTCACTCCAATCTATCTCACTCCGGTCTATCTCACTCCAGTCTATCTCTCTCAGGTCTATCTCAGTCCGGTCTATCTCACTCCGGTCTATCTCACTCTGGTTTATCTCGGTCCACTCTATCTCACTCCGGTCTATCTCACCCCGGTCTAACTCACTCCGGTCTAACTCACTCCGGTCTATCTCACTCCGGTCTATCTCACGCCGGTCTATCTCACTCCAGGCTATCTCACTCCGGTCTAACTCACTCTGGTCCATCTCGGTCCAGTCTATCTCAGTCCGGTGTATCTCAGTCCGGTCTAACACAGTCCGGTCTATCTCACTCCAATCTATCTCACTCCAGTCTATCTCACTCCGGTCTATCTCACTCCGGTCTATCTCATTCCAATCTATCTCACTCGGGTCTATCTCAGTCCGATCTATCTCACTCCAGTCTAACTCACTCCGGTCTAAATCACTCCGGTCTATCTCACACCGGTCTAACTCACTCCGGTCTAACTCACTCCGGTCTATCTCACTCCGGTCTAAATCACTGCGGTCTATCTCACTCCGGTCTATCTCACTCTGGTCTATCTCGGTCCACTCTATCTCAGTCCGGTGTATCTCAGTCCGGTCTAACTCTCTCCGGTCTATCTCACTCCGGTCTAAATCAATCCTGTGTTTCTCACTCCGATCTATCTCATTCCGGTCTATCTCACTCCGATGGAACTCACTACGGTCTATCTCACTCCGGTCTAACTCACTCCGGTCTATCTCACTCCGGTCTAATTCACTCCGGTCTATCTCACTCCGGTCTAACTCACTCCGGTCTATCTCACTGCGGTCTAAATCACTGCGGTCTATCTCACTCCGGTCTATCTCACTCTGGTCTATCTCGGTCCACTCTATCTCAGTCCGGTGTATCTCAGTCCGGTCTAACTCTCTCCAGTCTATCTCACTCCGGTCTAAATCACTCCTGTGTATCTCACTCCGATCTATCTCATTCCGGTCTATCTCACTCCGATGGAACTCACTACGGTCTATCTCACTCTGGTCTATCTCACTCCGGTCTATCTCACTCCGGTCTAATTCACACCGGTCTATCTCACTCCGGCCTAAATCACTCCAATCTATCTCACTCCGGTCTATCTCACTCCGGTCTATCTCACTCCGGTCTATCTCACTCCGGTCAAACTCACTCCGGTCAAACTCACTCCAATTAATCTCACTCCGGTCTATCTCACTCCGGTCAAACTCACTCCGGTCTATCTCACTCCGGTCTAACTCACTCCGGTCTAACTCACTCCGGTCTATCTCAGTCCGGTCTAACTCACTCCGGTCTATCTCAGTCCGGTCTAACTCACACCGGTCTATCTCAGTCCGGCCTATCTCACTCCGGTGTATCTCACTCCGGTCTATCTCACTCCGGTCTATCTCACTCCGATCTATCTCAGTCCGGTCTATCTCAGTCCGGTCTAACTCACTCTGATCTATTTCACTCCGGTCTATCTCAATCCGGTGTATCTCACTCCGGTCTATCTCACTCCGGTCTATCTCACTCCGATCAATCTCACTCCGGTCTATCTCACTCCGATCTATCTCACTCCGGTCTATCTCACTCCGGTCTATCTCACTCTGGTCTATCTCAGTCCAGTCTATCTCAGTCCGGTGTATCTCAGTCCGGTCTAACTCAGTCCGGTCTATCTCACTCCAATCTATCTCACTCCAGTCTATCTTACTCCAGTCTATCTCACTCCGGTCTATCTCATTCCAATCTATCTCACTCAGGTCTATCTCAGTCCGATCTATCTCACTCCGGTCTAAGTCACTCCGGTCTAAATCACTCCGGTCTATCTCACACCGGTCTACCTCACTCCGGTCTAACTCACTCCGGTCTATCTCACTCCGGTCTATCTCACTCCGGGCTATCTCACTCCGGTCTATCTCATTCCAATCTATCTCACTCAGGTCTATCTCAGTCCGATCTATCTCACTCCGGTCTAACTCACTCCGGTCTAAATCACTCCGGCCTATCTCACACCGGTCTAACTCACTCCGGTCTAACTCACTCCGGTCTATCTCACTCTGGTCTAAATCACTGCGTTCTATCTCACTCCGGTCTATCTCACTCTGGTCTATCTCGGTCCACTCTATCTCAGTCCGGTGTATCTCAGTCCGGTCTAACTCAGTCCGGTCTATCTCACTCCAATCTATCTCACTCCGATCAATCTCACTCCGGTCTATCTCACTCCGGTCTATCTCACTCTGATCAATCTCACTCCGGTCTATCTTACTCTGGTCTATCTCAATCCAGTCTATCTCAGTCCGGTCTATCTCACTCTGATCTATCTCACTCTGGTCTATCTCACTCCGCTCTATCCCAGTCCAGTTTATCTCAGTCGGGTCTAACTCCGGTATATCTCAGTCCAGTCTAACTCACTCTGGTCTATCTTGCTCCGCTCTATCTCAGTCTGGTCTAACTCACTCCGATCTATCTCACTCCGGTCTATCTCAGTCCAGTTTATCTCAGTCTGGTCTAACTCAATCCGATCTATCTCACTCCGATCTATCTCAGTCCAGTCTAACTCACTCCGGTCTATCTCGGTCCGGTCTATCTCACTCCGGTCTATCTCGGTCCGGTCTATCTCACTCCGGTCTATCTCACTCCGGTCTATCTCACTCAGATCTATCTCACTCAGATCTATCTCACTCCAGTCTATCTCAGTCCAGTCTAACTCATTCCGGTCTAACTCACTCCGGTCTATCTCACTCAGGCCTAACTCACCAAGGTCTAAATCACTCCGGTCTATCTCACTCCGGTCTAACTCACTCCGGTCTATCTCACTCCGATCTAAATCACTCCTGTGTATCTCACTCCGATTTATCTCATTCCGGTCTATCTCACTCCGACGGAACTCACTACGGTCTATCTCACTCCGGTCTAACTCACTCCGGTCTAATTCACTCCGGTCTAACTCACTCCAGTCTAAATCACTCCGGTCTATCTCACTCCGGTCTATCTCACTCCGGTCTATCTCACTCCGGTCAAACTCACTCCGGTCAAACTCACTCCAATTAATCTCACTCCGCTCTATCTCACTCCGGTCTATCTCAGTCCGGTCTATCTCGGTCCGGTCTATCTCACTCCGGTCTATCTCACTCCGGTCTATCTCACTCAGATCTATCTCACTCAGATCTATCTCACTCCAGTCTATCTCAGTCCAGTCTAACTCATTCCGGTCTAACTCACTCCGGTCTATCTCACTCAGGCCTAACTCACCAAGGTCTAAATCACTCCGGTCTATCTCACTCCGGTCTAACTCACTCCGGTCTATCTCACTCCGATCTAAATCACTCCTGTGTATCTCACACCGATTTATCTCATTCCGGTCTATCTCACTCCGACGGAACTCACTACGGTCTATCTCACTCCGGTCTATCTCACTCCGGTCTAATTCACTCCGGTCTAACTCACTCCAGTCTAAATCACTCCGGTCTATCTCACTCCGGTCTATCTCACTCCGGTCTATCTCACTCCGGTCAAACTCACTCCGGTCAAACTCACTCCAATTAATCTCACTCCGCTCTATCTCATCCGGTCTATCTCAGTCCAGTCTAACTCAATCTGGTCTATCTCGGTCCGGACTATCTCAGTCTGGTCTAACTCACTCCGGTCTATCTCACTCCGGTCTAAATCACTGCGGTCTATCTCACTCCGGTCTATCTCACTCTGGTCTATCTCGGTCCACTCTATCTCAGTCCGGTGTATCTCAGTCCGGTCTAACTCTCTCCAGTCTATCTCACTCCGGTCTAAATCACTCCTGTGTATCTCACTCCGATCTATCTCATTCCGGTCTATCTCACTCCGATGGAACTCACTACGGTCTATCTCACTCCGGTCTATCTCACTCCGGTCTATCTCACTCCGGTCTAATTCACTCCGGTCTATCTCACTCCGGCCTAAATCACTCCAATCTATCTCACTCCGGTCTATCTCACTCCGGTCTATCTCACTCCGGTCTATCTCACTCCGGTCAAACTCACTCCGGTCAAACTCACTCCAATTAATCTCACTCCGGTCTATCTCACTCCGGTCAAACTCACTCCGGTCTATCTCACTCCGGTCTAACTCACTCCGGTCTAACTCACTCCGGTCTATCTCAGTCCGGTCTAACTTACTCCGGTCCAACTCATGCCGGTCTATCTCAGTCCGGTCTAACTCACTCCGGTCTATCTCAGTCCGGTCTAACTCACACCGGTCTATCTCAGTCCGGTCTATCTCACTCCAGTGTATCTCACTCCGGTCTATCTCACTCCGGTCTATCTCACTCCGATCTATCTCAGTCCGGTCTATCTCAGTCCGGTCTAACCCACTCTGATCTATTTCACTCCGGTCTATCTCAATCCGGTGTATCTCACTCCGGTCTATCTCACTCCAGTCTATCTCACTCCGATCAATCTCACTCCGGTCTATCTCACTCCGATCTATCTCACTCCGGTCTATCTCACTCCGGTCTATCTCACTCTGGTCTATCTCAGTCCAGTCTATCTCAGTCCGGTGTATCTCAGTCCGGTCTAACTCAGTCCGGTCTATCTCACTCCAATCTATCTCACTCCAGTCTATCTCACTCCAGTCTATCTCACTCCGGTCTATCTCATTCCAATCTATCTCACTCAGGTCTATCTCAGTCCGATCTATCTCACTCCGGTCTAAGTCACTCCGGTCTAAATCACTCCGGTCAATCTCACACCGGTCTAACTCACTCCGGTCTAACACACTCCGGTCTATCTCACTCCGGTCTACCTCACTCCGATCTATCTCACTCCGGTCTATCTCATTCCAATCTATCTCACTCAGGTCTATCTCAGTCCGATCTATCTCACTCCGGTCTAACTCACTCCGGTCTAAATCACTCCGGCCTATCTCACACCGGTCTAACTCACTCCGGTCTAACTCACTCCGGTCTATCTCACTCCGGTCTAAATCACTGCGTTCTATCTCACTCCGGTCTATCTCACTCTGGTCTATCTCGGTCCACTCTATCTCAGTCCGGTGTATCTCAGTCCGGTCTAACTCAGTCCGATCTATCTCACTCCAATCTATCTCACTCCGATCAATCTCACTCCGGTCTATCTCACTCCGGTCTATCTCACTCTGATCAATCTCACTCCGGTCTATCTTACTCTGGTCTATCTCAATCCAGTCTATCTCAGTCCGGTCTATCTCACTCTGATCTATCTCACTCTGGTCTATCTCACTCCGCTCTATCCCAGTCCAGTTTATCTCAGTCAGGTCTAACTCCGGTATATCTCAGTCCAGTCTAACTCACTCTGGTCTATCTTGCTCCGCTCTATCTCAGTCTGGTCTAACTCACTCCGATCTATCTCACTCCGGTCTATCTCAGTCCAGTTTATCTCAGTCTGGTCTAACTCAATCCGATCTATCTCACTCCGATCTATCTCAGTCCAGTCTAACTCACTCCGGTCTATCTCGGTCCGGTCTATCTCACTCCGGTCTATCTCGGTCCGGTCTATCTCACTCCGGTCTATCTCACTCCGGTCTATCTCACTCAGATCTATCTCACTCAGATCTATCTCACTCCAGTCTATCTCAGTCCAGTCTAACTCATTCCGGTCTAACTCACTCCGGTCTATCTCACTCAGGCCTAACTCACCAAGGTCTAAATCACTCCGGTCTATCTCACTCCGGTCTAACTCACTCCGGTCTATCTCACTCCGATCTAAATCACTCCTGTGTATCTCACTCCGATTTATCTCATTCCGGTCTATCTCACTCCGACGGAACTCACTACGGTCTATCTCACTCCGGTCTATCTCACTCCGGTCTAATTCACTCCGGTCTAACTCACTCCAGTCTAAATCACTCCGGTCTATCTCACTCCGGTCTATCTCACTCCGGTCTATCTCACTCCGGTCAAACTCACTCCGGTCAAACTCACTCCAATTAATCTCACTCCGCTCTATCTCACTCCGGTCTATCTCAGTCCAGTCTAACTCAATCTGGTCTATCTCGGTCCGGTCTATCTCAGTCTGGTCTAACTCACTCCGGTCTATCTCACTCCGGTCTAAATCACTGCGGTCTATCTCACTCCGGTCTATCTCACTCTGGTCTATCTCGGTCCACTCTATCTCAGTCCGGTGTATCTCAGTCCGGTCTAACTCTCTCCAGTCTATCTCACTCCGGTCTAAATCACTCCTGTGTATCTCACTCCGATCTATCTCATTCCGGTCTATCTCACTCCGATGGAACTCACTACGGTCTATCTCACTCCGGTCTATCTCACTCCGGTCTATCTCACTCCGGTCTAATTCACTCCGGTCTATCTCACTCCGGCCTAAATCACTCCAATCTATCTCACTCCGGTCTATCTCACTCCGGTCTATCTCACTCCGGTCTATCTCACTCCGGTCAAACTCACTCCGGTCAAACTCACTCCAATTAATGTCACTCCGGTCTATCTCACTCCGGTCAAACTCACTCCGGTCTATCTCACTCCGGTCTAACTCACTCCGGTCTAACTCACTCCGGTCTATCTCAGTCCGGTCTAACTTACTCCGGTCCAACTCACACCGATCAATCTCACTCCGGTCTATCTCACTCCGATCTATCTCACTCCGGTCTATCTCACTCCGGTCTATCTCACTCTGGTCTATCTCAGTCCAGTCTATCTCAGTCCGGTGTATCTCAGTCCGGTCTAACTCAGTCCGGTCTATCTCACTCCAATCTATCTCACTCCAGTCTATCTCACTCCAGTCTATCTCACTCCGGTCTATCTCATTCCAATCTATCTCACTCAGGTCTATCTCAGTCCGATCTATCTCACTCCGGTCTAAGTCACTCCGGTCTAAATCACTCCGGTCTATCTCACACCGGTCTAACTCACTCCGGTCTAACACACTCCGGTCTATCTCACTCCGGTCTACCTCACTCCGATCTATCTCACTCCGGTCTATCTCATTCCAATCTATCTCACTCAGGTCTATCTCAGTCCGATCTATCTCACTCCGGTCTAACTCACTCCGGTCTAAATCACTCCGGCCTATCTCACACCGGTCTAACTCACTCCGGTCTAACTCACTCCGGTCTATCTCACTCCGGTCTAAATCACTGCGTTCTATCTCACTCCGGTCTATCTCACTCTGGTCTATCTCGGTCCACTCTATCTCAGTCCGGTGTATCTCAGTCCGGTCTAACTCAGTCCGGTCTATCTCACTCCAATCTATCTCACTCCGATCAATCTCACTCCGGTCTATCTCACTCCGGTCTATCTCACTCTGATCAATCTCACTCCGGTCTATCTTACTCTGGTCTATCTCAATCCAGTCTATCTCAGTCCGGTCTATCTCACTCTGATCTATCTCACTCTGGTCTATCTCACTCCGCTCTATCCCAGTCCAGTTTATCTCAGTCAGGTCTAACTCCGGTATATCTCAGTCCAGTCTAACTCACTCTGGTCTATCTTGCTCCGCTCTATCTCAGTCTGGTCTAACTCACTCCGATCTATCTCACTCCGGTCTATCTCAGTCCAGTTTATCTCAGTCTGGTCTAACTCAATCCGATCTATCTCACTCCGATCTATCTCAGTCCAGTCTAACTCACTCCGGTCTATCTCGGTCCGGTCTATCTCACTCCGGTCTATCTCGGTCCGGTCTATCTCACTCCGGTCTATCTCACTCCGGTCTATCTCACTCAGATCTATCTCACTCAGATCTATCTCACTCCAGTCTATCTCAGTCCAGTCTAACTCATTCCGGTCTAACTCACTCCGGTCTATCTCACTCAGGCCTAACTCACCAAGGTCTAAATCACTCCGGTCTATCTCACTCCGGTCTAACTCACTCCGGTCTATCTCACTCCGATCTAAATCACTCCTGTGTATCTCACTCCGATTTATCTCATTCCGGTCTATCTCACTCCGACGGAACTCACTACGGTCTATCTCACTCCGGTCTATCTCACTCCGGTCTAATTCACTCCGGTCTAACTCACTCCAGTCTAAATCACTCCGGTCTATCTCACTCCGGTCTATCTCACTCCGGTCTATCTCACTCCGGTCAAACTCACTCCGGTCAAACTCACTCCAATTAATCTCACTCCGCTCTATCTCACTCCGGTCTATCTCAGTCCAGTCTAACTCAATCTGGTCTATCTCGGTCCGGTCTATCTCAGTCTGGTCTAACTGACTCCGGTCTATCTCAGTCTGGTCTAACTCTCTCCGGTCGATCTCAGTCCAGTCTAACTCATTCTGGTCTATCTCGGTCCAGTCTAACTCAGTCCGGTCTATCTCAGTCTGGTCGAACTCACTCCGATCAATCTCACTCCGGTCTATCTCACTCCGGTCTATCTCACTCTGATCAATCTCACTCCGGTCTATCTTACTCTGGTCTATCTCAATCCAGTCTATCTCAGTCCGGTCTATCTCACTCTGATCTATCTCACTCTGGTCTATCTCACTCCGCTCTATCCCAGTACAGTTTATCTCAGTCGGGTCTAACTCCGGTATATCTCAGTCCAGTCTAACTCACTCTGGTCTATCTTGCTCCGCTCTATCTCAGTCTGGTCTAACTCACTCCGATCTATCTCACTCCGGTCTATCTCAGTCCAGTTTATCTCAGTCTGGTCTAACTCAATCCGATCTATCTCACTCCGATCTATCTCAGTCCAGTCTAACTCACTCCGGTCTATCTCGGTCCGGTCTATCTCACTCCGGTCTATCTCGGTCCGGTCTATCTCACTCCGGTCTATCTCACTCAGGCCTAACTCACCAAGGTCTAAATCACTCCGGTCTATCTCACTCCGGTCTAACTCACTCCGGTCTATCTCACTCCGATCTAAATCACTCCTGTGTATCTCATTCCGATTTATCTCATTCCGGTCTATCTCACTCCGACGGAACTCACTACGGTCTATCTCACTCCGGTCTATCTCACTCCGGTCTAATTCACTCCGGTCTAACTCACTCCAGTCTAAATCACTCCGGTCTATCTCACTCCGGTCTATCTCACTCCGGTCTATCTCACTCCGGTCAAACTCACTCCGGTCAAACTCACTCCAATTAATCTCACTCCGCTCTATCTCACTCCGGTCTATCTCAGTCCGGTCTATCTCGGTCCGGTCTATCTCACTCCGGTCTATCTCACTCCGGTCTATCTCACTCAGATCTATCTCACTCAGATCTATCTCACTCCAGTCTATCTCAGTCCAGTCTAACTCATTCCGGTCTAACTCACTCCGGTCTATCTCACTCAGGCCTAACTCACCAAGGTCTAAATCACTCCGGTCTATCTCACTCCGGTCTAACTCACTCCGGTCTATCTCACTCCGATCTAAATCACTCCTGTGTATCTCACTCCGATTTATCTCATTCCGGTCTATCTCACTCCGACGGAACTCACTACGGTCTATCTCACTCCGGTCTATCTCACTCCGGTCTAATTCACTCCGGTCTAACTCACTCCAGTCTAAATCACTCCGGTCTATCTCACTCCGGTCTATCTCACTCCGGTCTATCTCACTCCGGTCAAACTCACTCCGGTCAAACTCACTCCAATTAATCTCACTCCGCTCTATCTCACTCCGGTCTATCTCAGTCCAGTCTAACTCAATCTGGTCTATCTCGGTCCGGTCTATCTCAGTCTGGTCTAACTCACTCCGGTCTATCTCACTCCGGTCTAAATCACTGCGGTCTATCTCACTCCGGTCTATCTCACTCTGGTCTATCTCGGTCCACTCTATCTCAGTCCGGTGTATCTCAGTCCGGTCTAACTCTCTCCAGTCTATCTCACTCCGGTCTAAATCACTCCTGTGTATCTCACTCCGATCTATCTCATTCCGGTCTATCTCACTCCGATGGAACTCACTACGGTCTATCTCACTCCGGTCTATCTCACTCCGGTCTATCTCACTCCGGTCTAATTCACTCCGGTCTATCTCACTCCGGCCTAAATCACTCCAATCTATCTCACTCCGGTCTATCTCACTCCGGTCTATCTCACTCCGGTCTATCTCACTCCGGTCAAACTCACTCCGGTCAAACTCACTCCAATTAATGTCACTCCGGTCTACCTCACTCCGGTCAAACTCACTCCGGTCTATCTCATTCCGGTCTAACTCACTCCGGTCTAACTCACTCCGGTCTATCTCAGTCCGGTCTAACTTACTCCGGTCCAACTCACGCCGGTCTATCTCAGTCCGGTCTAACTCACTCCGGTCTATCTCACTCCGATCTATCTCACTCCGGTCTATCTCACTCCGGTCTATCTCACTCTGGTCTATCTCAGTCCAGTCTATCTCAGTCCGGTGTATCTCAGTCCGGTCTAACTCAGTCCGGTCTATCTCACTCCAATCTATCTCACTCCAGTCTATCTCACTCCAGTCTATCTCACTCCGGTCTATCTCATTCCAATCTATCTCACTCAGGTCTATCTCAGTCCGATCTATCTCACTCCGGTCTAAGTCACTCCGGTCTAAATCACTCCGGTCTATCTCACACCGGTCTAACTCACTCCGGTCTAACACACTCCGGTCTATCTCACTCCGGTCTACCTCACTCCGATCTATCTCACTCCGGTCTATCTCATTCCAATCTATCTCACTCAGGTCTATCTCAGTCCGATCTATCTCACTCCGGTCTAACTCACTCCGGTCTAAATCACTCCGGCCTATCTCACACCGGTCTAACTCACTCCGGTCTAACTCACTCCGGTCTATCTCACTCCGGTCTAAATCACTGCGTTCTATCTCACTCCGGTCTATCTCACTCTGGTCTATCTCGGTCCACTCTATCTCAGTCCGGTGTATCTCAGTCCGGTCTAACTCAGTCCGGTCTATCTCACTCCAATCTATCTCACTCCGATCAATCTCACTCCGGTCTATCTCACTCCGGTCTATCTCACTCTGATCAATCTCACTCCGGTCTATCTTACTCTGGTCTATCTCAATCCAGTCTATCTCAGTCCGGTCTATCTCACTCTGATCTATCTCACTCTGGTCTATCTCACTCCGCTCTATCCCAGTCCAGTTTATCTCAGTCAGGTCTAACTCCGGTATATCTCAGTCCAGTCTAACTCACTCTGGTCTATCTTGCTCCGCTCTATCTCAGTCTGGTCTAACTCACTCCGATCTATCTCACTCCGGTCTATCTCAGTCCAGTTTATCTCAGTCTGGTCTAACTCAATCCGATCTATCTCACTCCGATCTATCTCAGTCCAGTCTAACTCACTCCGGTCTATCTCGGTCCGGTCTATCTCACTCCGGTCTATCTCGGTCCGGTCTATCTCACTCCGGTCTATCTCACTCCGGTCTATCTCACTCAGATCTATCTCACTCAGATCTATCTCACTCCAGTCTATCTCAGTCCAGTCTAACTCATTCCGGTCTAACTCACTCCGGTCTATCTCACTCAGGCCTAACTCACCAAGGTCTAAATCACTCCGGTCTATCTCACTCCGGTCTAACTCACTCCGGTCTATCTCACTCCGATCTAAATCACTCCTGTGTATCTCACTCCGATTTATCTCATTCCGGTCTATCTCACTCCGACGGAACTCACTACGGTCTATCTCACTCCGGTCTATCTCACTCCGGTCTAATTCACTCCGGTCTAACTCACTCCAGTCTAAATCACTCCGGTCTATCTCACTCCGGTCTATCTCACTCCGGTCTATCTCACTCCGGTCAAACTCACTCCGGTCAAACTCACTCCAATTAATCTCACTCCGCTCTATCTCACTCCGGTCTATCTCAGTCCAGTCTAACTCAATCTGGTCTATCTCGGTCCGGTCTATCTCAGTCTGGTCTAACTGACTCCGGTCTATCTCAGTCTGGTCTAACTCTCTCCGGTCGATCTCAGTCCAGTCTAACTCATTCTGGTCTATCTCGGTCCAGTCTAACTCACTCCGGTCTATCTCAGTCTGGTCGAACTCACTCCGATCAATCTCACTCCGGTCTATCTCACTCCGGTCTATCTCACTCTGATCAATCTCACTCCGGTCTATCTTACTCTGGTCTATCTCAATCCAGTCTATCTCAGTCCGGTCTATCTCACTCTGATCTATCTCACTCTGGTCTATCTCACTCCGCTCTATCCCAGTACAGTTTATCTCAGTCGGGTCTAACTCCGGTATATCTCAGTCCAGTCTAACTCACTCTGGTCTATCTTGCTCCGCTCTATCTCAGTCTGGTCTAACTCACTCCGATCTATCTCACTCCGGTCTATCTCAGTCCAGTTTATCTCAGTCTGGTCTAACTCAATCCGATCTATCTCACTCCGATCTATCTCAGTCCAGTCTAACTCACTCCGGTCTATCTCGGTCCGGTCTATCTCACTCCGGTCTATCTCGGTCCGGTCTATCTCACTCCGGTCTATCTCACTCAGGCCTAACTCACCAAGGTCTAAATCACTCCGGTCTATCTCACTCCGGTCTAACTCACTCCGGTCTATCTCACTCCGATCTAAATCACTCCTGTGTATCTCATTCCGATTTATCTCATTCCGGTCTATCTCACTCCGACGGAACTCACTACGGTCTATCTCACTCCGGTCTATCTCACTCCGGTCTAATTCACTCCGGTCTAACTCACTCCAGTCTAAATCACTCCGGTCTATCTCACTCCGGTCTATCTCACTCCGGTCTATCTCACTCCGGTCAAACTCACTCCGGTCAAACTCACTCCAATTAATCTCACTCCGCTCTATCTCACTCCGGTCTATCTCAGTCCGGTCTATCTCGGTCCGGTCTATCTCACTCCGGTCTATCTCACTCCGGTCTATCTCACTCAGATCTATCTCACTCAGATCTATCTCACTCCAGTCTATCTCAGTCCAGTCTAACTCATTCCGGTCTAACTCACTCCGGTCTATCTCACTCAGGCCTAACTCACCAAGGTCTAAATCACTCCGGTCTATCTCACTCCGGTCTAACTCACTCCGGTCTATCTCACTCCGATCTAAATCACTCCTGTGTATCTCACTCCGATTTATCTCATTCCGGTCTATCTCACTCCGACGGAACTCACTACGGTCTATCTCACTCCGGTCTATCTCACTCCGGTCTAATTCACTCCGGTCTAACTCACTCCAGTCTAAATCACTCCGGTCTATCTCACTCCGGTCTATCTCACTCCGGTCTATCTCACTCCGGTCAAACTCACTCCGGTCAAACTCACTCCAATTAATCTCACTCCGCTCTATCTCACTCCGGTCTATCTCAGTCCAGTCTAACTCAATCTGGTCTATCTCGGTCCGGTCTATCTCAGTCTGGTCTAACTCACTCCGGTCTATCTCACTCCGGTCTAAATCACTGCGGTCTATCTCACTCCGGTCTATCTCACTCTGGTCTATCTCGGTCCACTCTATCTCAGTCCGGTGTATCTCAGTCCGGTCTAACTCTCTCCAGTCTATCTCACTCCGGTCTAAATCACTCCTGTGTATCTCACTCCGATCTATCTCATTCCGGTCTATCTCACTCCGATGGAACTCACTACGGTCTATCTCACTCCGGTCTATCTCACTCCGGTCTATCTCACTCCGGTCTAATTCACTCCGGTCTATCTCACTCCGGCCTAAATCACTCCAATCTATCTCACTCCGGTCTATCTCACTCCGGTCTATCTCACTCCGGTCTATCTCACTCCGGTCAAACTCACTCCGGTCAAACTCACTCCAATTAATGTCACTCCGGTCTATCTCACTCCGGTCAAACTCACTCCGGTCTATCTCACTCCGGTCTAACTCACTCCGGTCTAACTCACTCCGGTCTATCTCAGTCCGGTCTAACTTACTCCGGTCCAACTCACACCGATCAATCTCACTCCGGTCTATCTCACTCCGATCTATCTCACTCCGGTCTATCTCACTCCGGTCTATCTCACTCTGGTCTATCTCAGTCCAGTCTATCTCAGTCCGGTGTATCTCAGTCCGGTCTAACTCAGTCCGGTCTATCTCACTCCAATCTATCTCACTCCAGTCTATCTCACTCCAGTCTATCTCACTCCGGTCTATCTCATTCCAATCTATCTCACTCAGGTCTATCTCAGTCCGATCTATCTCACTCCGGTCTAAGTCACTCCGGTCTAAATCACTCCGGTCTATCTCACACCGGTCTAACTCACTCCGGTCTAACACACTCCGGTCTATCTCACTCCGGTCTACCTCACTCCGATCTATCTCACTCCGGTCTATCTCATTCCAATCTATCTCACTCAGGTCTATCTCAGTCCGATCTATCTCACTCCGGTCTAACTCACTCCGGTCTAAATCACTCCGGCCTATCTCACACCGGTCTAACTCACTCCGGTCTAACTCACTCCGGTCTATCTCACTCCGGTCTAAATCACTGCGTTCTATCTCACTCCGGTCTATCTCACTCTGGTCTATCTCGGTCCACTCTATCTCAGTCCGGTGTATCTCAGTCCGGTCTAACTCAGTCCGGTCTATCTCACTCCAATCTATCTCACTCCGATCAATCTCACTCCGGTCTATCTCACTCCGGTCTATCTCACTCTGATCAATCTCACTCCGGTCTATCTTACTCTGGTCTATCTCAATCCAGTCTATCTCAGTCCGGTCTATCTCACTCTGATCTATCTCACTCTGGTCTATCTCACTCCGCTCTATCCCAGTCCAGTTTATCTCAGTCAGGTCTAACTCCGGTATATCTCAGTCCAGTCTAACTCACTCTGGTCTATCTTGCTCCGCTCTATCTCAGTCTGGTCTAACTCACTCCGATCTATCTCACTCCGGTCTATCTCAGTCCAGTTTATCTCAGTCTGGTCTAACTCAATCCGATCTATCTCACTCCGATCTATCTCAGTCCAGTCTAACTCACTCCGGTCTATCTCGGTCCGGTCTATCTCACTCCGGTCTATCTCGGTCCGGTCTATCTCACTCCGGTCTATCTCACTCCGGTCTATCTCACTCAGATCTATCTCACTCAGATCTATCTCACTCCAGTCTATCTCAGTCCAGTCTAACTCATTCCGGTCTAACTCACTCCGGTCTATCTCACTCAGGCCTAACTCACCAAGGTCTAAATCACTCCGGTCTATCTCACTCCGGTCTAACTCACTCCGGTCTATCTCACTCCGATCTAAATCACTCCTGTGTATCTCACTCCGATTTATCTCATTCCGGTCTATCTCACTCCGACGGAACTCACTACGGTCTATCTCACTCCGGTCTATCTCACTCCGGTCTAATTCACTCCGGTCTAACTCACTCCAGTCTAAATCACTCCGGTCTATCTCACTCCGGTCTATCTCACTCCGGTCTATCTCACTCCGGTCAAACTCACTCCGGTCAAACTCACTCCAATTAATCTCACTCCGCTCTATCTCACTCCGGTCTATCTCAGTCCAGTCTAACTCAATCTGGTCTATCTCGGTCCGGTCTATCTCAGTCTGGTCTAACTGACTCCGGTCTATCTCAGTCTGGTCTAACTCTCTCCGGTCGATCTCAGTCCAGTCTAACTCATTCTGGTCTATCTCGGTCCAGTCTAACTCACTCCGGTCTATCTCAGTCTGGTCGAACTCACTCCGATCAATCTCACTCCGGTCTATCTCACTCCGGTCTATCTCACTCTGATCAATCTCACTCCGGTCTATCTTACTCTGGTCTATCTCAATCCAGTCTATCTCAGTCCGGTCTATCTCACTCTGATCTATCTCACTCTGGTCTATCTCACTCCGCTCTATCCCAGTACAGTTTATCTCAGTCGGGTCTAACTCCGGTATATCTCAGTCCAGTCTAACTCACTCTGGTCTATCTTGCTCCGCTCTATCTCAGTCTGGTCTAACTCACTCCGATCTATCTCACTCCGGTCTATCTCAGTCCAGTTTATCTCAGTCTGGTCTAACTCAATCCGATCTATCTCACTCCGATCTATCTCAGTCCAGTCTAACTCACTCCGGTCTATCTCGGTCCGGTCTATCTCACTCCGGTCTATCTCGGTCCGGTCTATCTCACTCCGGTCTATCTCACTCAGGCCTAACTCACCAAGGTCTAAATCACTCCGGTCTATCTCACTCCGGTCTAACTCACTCCGGTCTATCTCACTCCGATCTAAATCACTCCTGTGTATCTCATTCCGATTTATCTCATTCCGGTCTATCTCACTCCGACGGAACTCACTACGGTCTATCTCACTCCGGTCTATCTCACTCCGGTCTAATTCACTCCGGTCTAACTCACTCCAGTCTAAATCACTCCGGTCTATCTCACTCCGGTCTATCTCACTCCGGTCTATCTCACTCCGGTCAAACTCACTCCGGTCAAACTCACTCCAATTAATCTCACTCCGCTCTATCTCACTCCGGTCTATCTCAGTCCGGTCTATCTCGGTCCGGTCTATCTCACTCCGGTCTATCTCACTCCGGTCTATCTCACTCAGATCTATCTCACTCAGATCTATCTCACTCCAGTCTATCTCAGTCCAGTCTAACTCATTCCGGTCTAACTCACTCCGGTCTATCTCACTCAGGCCTAACTCACCAAGGTCTAAATCACTCCGGTCTATCTCACTCCGGTCTAACTCACTCCGGTCTATCTCACTCCGATCTAAATCACTCCTGTGTATCTCACTCCGATTTATCTCATTCCGGTCTATCTCACTCCGACGGAACTCACTACGGTCTATCTCACTCCGGTCTATCTCACTCCGGTCTAATTCACTCCGGTCTAACTCACTCCAGTCTAAATCACTCCGGTCTATCTCACTCCGGTCTATCTCACTCCGGTCTATCTCACTCCGGTCAAACTCACTCCGGTCAAACTCACTCCAATTAATCTCACTCCGCTCTATCTCACTCCGGTCTATCTCAGTCCAGTCTAACTCAATCTGGTCTATCTCGGTCCGGTCTATCTCAGTCTGGTCTAACTCACTCCGGTCTATCTCACTCCGGTCTAAATCACTGCGGTCTATCTCACTCCGGTCTATCTCACTCTGGTCTATCTCGGTCCACTCTATCTCAGTCCGGTGTATCTCAGTCCGGTCTAACTCTCTCCAGTCTATCTCACTCCGGTCTAAATCACTCCTGTGTATCTCACTCCGATCTATCTCATTCCGGTCTATCTCACTCCGATGGAACTCACTACGGTCTATCTCACTCCGGTCTATCTCACTCCGGTCTATCTCACTCCGGTCTAATTCACTCCGGTCTATCTCACTCCGGCCTAAATCACTCCAATCTATCTCACTCCGGTCTATCTCACTCCGGTCTATCTCACTCCGGTCTATCTCACTCCGGTCAAACTCACTCCGGTCAAACTCACTCCAATTAATGTCACTCCGGTCTATCTCACTCCGGTCAAACTCACTCCGGTCTATCTCACTCCGGTCTAACTCACTCCGGTCTAACTCACTCCGGTCTATCTCAGTCCGGTCTAACTTACTCCGGTCCAACTCACACCGATCAATCTCACTCCGGTCTATCTCACTCCGATCTATCTCACTCCGGTCTATCTCACTCCGGTCTATCTCACTCTGGTCTATCTCAGTCCAGTCTATCTCAGTCCGGTGTATCTCAGTCCGGTCTAACTCAGTCCGGTCTATCTCACTCCAATCTATCTCACTCCAGTCTATCTCACTCCAGTCTATCTCACTCCGGTCTATCTCATTCCAATCTATCTCACTCAGGTCTATCTCAGTCCGATCTATCTCACTCCGGTCTAAGTCACTCCGGTCTAAATCACTCCGGTCTATCTCACACCGGTCTAACTCACTCCGGTCTAACACACTCCGGTCTATCTCACTCCGGTCTACCTCACTCCGATCTATCTCACTCCGGTCTATCTCATTCCAATCTATCTCACTCAGGTCTATCTCAGTCCGATCTATCTCACTCCGGTCTAACTCACTCCGGTCTAAATCACTCCGGCCTATCTCACACCGGTCTAACTCACTCCGGTCTAACTCACTCCGGTCTATCTCACTCCGGTCTAAATCACTGCGTTCTATCTCACTCCGGTCTATCTCACTCTGGTCTATCTCGGTCCACTCTATCTCAGTCCGGTGTATCTCAGTCCGGTCTAACTCAGTCCGGTCTATCTCACTCCAATCTATCTCACTCCGATCAATCTCACTCCGGTCTATCTCACTCCGGTCTATCTCACTCTGATCAATCTCACTCCGGTCTATCTTACTCTGGTCTATCTCAATCCAGTCTATCTCAGTCCGGTCTATCTCACTCTGATCTATCTCACTCTGGTCTATCTCACTCCGCTCTATCCCAGTCCAGTTTATCTCAGTCAGGTCTAACTCCGGTATATCTCAGTCCAGTCTAACTCACTCTGGTCTATCTTGCTCCGCTCTATCTCAGTCTGGTCTAACTCACTCCGATCTATCTCACTCCGGTCTATCTCAGTCCAGTTTATCTCAGTCTGGTCTAACTCAATCCGATCTATCTCACTCCGATCTATCTCAGTCCAGTCTAACTCACTCCGGTCTATCTCGGTCCGGTCTATCTCACTCCGGTCTATCTCGGTCCGGTCTATCTCACTCCGGTCTATCTCACTCCGGTCTATCTCACTCAGATCTATCTCACTCAGATCTATCTCACTCCAGTCTATCTCAGTCCAGTCTAACTCATTCCGGTCTAACTCACTCCGGTCTATCTCACTCAGGCCTAACTCACCAAGGTCTAAATCACTCCGGTCTATCTCACTCCGGTCTAACTCACTCCGGTCTATCTCACTCCGATCTAAATCACTCCTGTGTATCTCACTCCGATTTATCTCATTCCGGTCTATCTCACTCCGACGGAACTCACTACGGTCTATCTCACTCCGGTCTATCTCACTCCGGTCTAATTCACTCCGGTCTAACTCACTCCAGTCTAAATCACTCCGGTCTATCTCACTCCGGTCTATCTCACTCCGGTCTATCTCACTCCGGTCAAACTCACTCCGGTCAAACTCACTCCAATTAATCTCACTCCGCTCTATCTCACTCCGGTCTATCTCAGTCCAGTCTAACTCAATCTGGTCTATCTCGGTCCGGTCTATCTCAGTCTGGTCTAACTGACTCCGGTCTATCTCAGTCTGGTCTAACTCTCTCCGGTCGATCTCAGTCCAGTCTAACTCATTCTGGTCTATCTCGGTCCAGTCTAACTCAGTCCGGTCTATCTCAGTCTGGTCGAACTCACTCCGATCAATCTCACTCCGGTCTATCTCACTCCGGTCTATCTCACTCTGATCAATCTCACTCCGGTCTATCTTACTCTGGTCTATCTCAATCCAGTCTATCTCAGTCCGGTCTATCTCACTCTGATCTATCTCACTCTGGTCTATCTCACTCCGCTCTATCCCAGTACAGTTTATCTCAGTCGGGTCTAACTCCGGTATATCTCAGTCCAGTCTAACTCACTCTGGTCTATCTTGCTCCGCTCTATCTCAGTCTGGTCTAACTCACTCCGATCTATCTCACTCCGGTCTATCTCAGTCCAGTTTATCTCAGTCTGGTCTAACTCAATCCGATCTATCTCACTCCGATCTATCTCAGTCCAGTCTAACTCACTCCGGTCTATCTCGGTCCGGTCTATCTCACTCCGGTCTATCTCGGTCCGGTCTATCTCACTCCGGTCTATCTCACTCAGGCCTAACTCACCAAGGTCTAAATCACTCCGGTCTATCTCACTCCGGTCTAACTCACTCCGGTCTATCTCACTCCGATCTAAATCACTCCTGTGTATCTCATTCCGATTTATCTCATTCCGGTCTATCTCACTCCGACGGAACTCACTACGGTCTATCTCACTCCGGTCTATCTCACTCCGGTCTAATTCACTCCGGTCTAACTCACTCCAGTCTAAATCACTCCGGTCTATCTCACTCCGGTCTATCTCACTCCGGTCTATCTCACTCCGGTCAAACTCACTCCGGTCAAACTCACTCCAATTAATCTCACTCCGCTCTATCTCACTCCGGTCTATCTCAGTCCGGTCTATCTCGGTCCGGTCTATCTCACTCCGGTCTATCTCACTCCGGTCTATCTCACTCAGATCTATCTCACTCAGATCTATCTCACTCCAGTCTATCTCAGTCCAGTCTAACTCATTCCGGTCTAACTCACTCCGGTCTATCTCACTCAGGCCTAACTCACCAAGGTCTAAATCACTCCGGTCTATCTCACTCCGGTCTAACTCACTCCGGTCTATCTCACTCCGATCTAAATCACTCCTGTGTATCTCACTCCGATTTATCTCATTCCGGTCTATCTCACTCCGACGGAACTCACTACGGTCTATCTCACTCCGGTCTATCTCACTCCGGTCTAATTCACTCCGGTCTAACTCACTCCAGTCTAAATCACTCCGGTCTATCTCACTCCGGTCTATCTCACTCCGGTCTATCTCACTCCGGTCAAACTCACTCCGGTCAAACTCACTCCAATTAATCTCACTCCGCTCTATCTCACTCCGGTCTATCTCAGTCCAGTCTAACTCAATCTGGTCTATCTCGGTCCGGTCTATCTCAGTCTGGTCTAACTCACTCCGGTCTATCTCACTCCGGTCTAAATCACTGCGGTCTATCTCACTCCGGTCTATCTCACTCTGGTCTATCTCGGTCCACTCTATCTCAGTCCGGTGTATCTCAGTCCGGTCTAACTCTCTCCAGTCTATCTCACTCCGGTCTAAATCACTCCTGTGTATCTCACTCCGATCTATCTCATTCCGGTCTATCTCACTCCGATGGAACTCACTACGGTCTATCTCACTCCGGTCTATCTCACTCCGGTCTATCTCACTCCGGTCTAATTCACTCCGGTCTATCTCACTCCGGCCTAAATCACTCCAATCTATCTCACTCCGGTCTATCTCACTCCGGTCTATCTCACTCCGGTCTATCTCACTCCGGTCAAACTCACTCCGGTCAAACTCACTCCAATTAATGTCACTCCGGTCTACCTCACTCCGGTCAAACTCACTCCGGTCTATCTCATTCCGGTCTAACTCACTCCGGTCTAACTCACTCCGGTCTATCTCAGTCCGGTCTAACTTACTCCGGTCCAACTCACGCCGGTCTATCTCAGTCCGGTCTAACTCACTCCGGTCTATCTCAGTCCGGTCTAACTCACACCGGTCTATCTCAGTCCGGTCTATCTCACTCCGGTGTATCTCACTCCGGTCTATCTCACTCCGGTCTATCTCATTCCGATCTATCTCAGTCCGGTCTATCTCAGTCCGGTCTAACTCACTCTGATCTATTTCACTCCGGTCTATCTCAATCCGGTGTATCTCACTCCGGTCTATCTCACTCCGGTCTATCTCACTCCGATCAATCTCACTCCGGTCTATCTCACTCCGATCTATCTCACTCCGGTCTATCTCACTCCGGTCTATCTCACTCTGGTCTATCTCAGTCCAGTCTATCTCATCCGGTGTATCTCAGTCCGGTCTAACTCAGTCCGGTCTATCTCACTCCAATCTATCTCACTCCAGTCTATCTCACTCCAGTCTATCTCACTCCGGTCTATCTCATTCCAATCTATCTCACTCAGGTCTATCTCAGTCCGATCTATCTCACTCCGGTCTAAGTCACTCCGGTCTAAATCACTCCGGTCTATCTCACACCGGTCTAACTCACTCCGGTCTAACTCACTCCGGTCTATCTCACTCCGGTCTATCTCACTCCGGGCTATCTCACTCCGGTCTATCTCATTCCAATCTATCTCACTCAGGTCTATCTCAGTCCGATCTATCTCACTCCGGTCTAACTCACTCCGGTCTAAATCACTCCGGCCTATCTCACACCGGTCTAACTCACTCCGGTCTAACTCACTCCGGTCTAAATCACTGCGTTCTATCTCACTCCGGTCTATCTCATTCTGGTCTATCTCGGTCCACTCTATCTCAGTGCGGTGTATCTCAGTCCGGTCTAACTCAGTCCGGTCTATCTCACTCCAATCTATCTCACTCCGATCAATCTCACTCCGGTCTATCTCACTCCGGTCTATCTCACTCTGATCAATCTCACTCCGGTCTATCTTACTCTGGTCTATCTCAATCCAGTCTATCTCAGTCCGGTCTATCTCACTCTGATCTATCTCACTCTGGTCTATCTCACTCCGCTCTATCCCAGTCCAGTTTATCTCAGTCGGGTCTAACTCCGGTATATCTCAGTCCAGTCTAACTCACTCTGGTCTATCTTGCTCCGCTCTATCTCAGTCTGGTCTAACTCACTCCGATCTATCTCACTCCGGTCTATCTCAGTCCAGTTTATCTCAGTCTGGTCTAACTCAATCCGATCTATCTCACTCCGATCTATCTCAGTCCAGTCTAACTCACTCCGGTCTATCTCGGTCCGGTTTATCTCACTCCGGTCTATCTCGGTCCGGTCTATCTCACTCCGGTCTATCTCACTCCGGTCTATCTCACTCAGATCTATCTCACTCAGATCTATCTCACTCCAGTCTATCTCAGTCCAGTCTAACTCATTCCGGTCTAACTCACTCCGGTCTATCTCACTCAGGCCTAACTCACCAAGGTCTAAATCACTCCGGTCTATCTCACTCCGGTCTAACTCACTCCGGTCTATCTCACTCCGATCTAAATCACTCCTGTGTATCTCACTCCGATTTATCTCATTCCGGTCTATCTCACTCCGACGGAACTCACTACGGTCTATCTCACTCCGGTCTATCTCACTCCGGTCTAATTCACTCCGGTCTAACTCACTCCAGTCTAAATCACTCCGGTCTATCTCACTCCGGTCTATCTCACTCCGGTCTATCTCACTCCGGTCAAACTCACTCCGGTCAAACTCACTCCAATTAATCTCACTCCGCTCTATCTCACTCCGGTCTATCTCAGTCCAGTCTAACTCAAACTGGTCTATCTCGGTCCGGTCTATCTCAGTCTGGTCTAACTAACTCCGGTCTATCTCAGTCTGGTCTAACTCTCTCCGGTCGATCTCAGTCCAGTCTAACTCATTCTGGTCTATCTCGGTCCAGTCTAACTCACTCCGGTCTATCTCAGTCTGGTCGAACTCACTCAGATCTATCTCACTCCGGTCTATCTCAGTCCAGTCTAACTCACTCCGGTCTATCTCACTCCGGTCTAACTCACTCCGGTCTATCTCAGTCCAGTCTAACTCACTCTGGTCTATCACGGTCCGGTCTATCTCAGTCTGGTCTAACTCACTCCGATCTATCTCACTCCGGTCTATCTCAGTCCAGTTTATCTCAGTCTGGTCTAACTCACTCCGGTCTATCTTACTCCAGTCTATCTCACTCCGGTCTATCTCACTCTGATCTAACTCGGTCCACTCAATCTCAGTCCGGTGTATCTCACTCCGGTCTATCTCACTCCGGTCTAACTCAGTCCGGTCTATCTCACTCCAATCTATCTCGGTCCCGTCTATCTCAGTCCGGTGTATCTCAGTCCGGTTTAACTCAGTCCGGTCTATCTCACTCCAATCTATCTCAGTCCCGTCTAACTCAGTCCGGTCTATCTCACTCCAATCTATCTCACTCCAATCTATCTCACTCCGGTCTATCTCACTCCAGTCTATCTCAGTCCGGTCTATCTCACTCCAATCTATCTCACTCCAATCTATCTCACTCCGGTCTATCTCACTCCAGTCTATCTCTCTCAGGTCTATCTCAGTCCGGTCTATCTCACTCCGGTCTATCTCACTCTGGTTTATCTCGGTCCACTCTATCTCACTCCGGTCTATCTCACTCTGGTCTAACTCACTCCGGTCTAACTCACTCCGGTCTATCTCACTCCGGTCTATCTCACGCCGGTCTATCTCACTCCAGGCTATCTCACTCCAGTCTAACTCACTCTGGTCCATCTCGGTCCAGTCTATCTCAGTCCGGTGTATCTCAGTCCGGTCTAACACAGTCCGGTCTATCTCACTCCAATCTATCTCACTCCAGTCTATCTCACTCCGGTCTATCTCACTCCGGTCTATCTCATTCCAATCTATCTCACTCGGGTCTATCTCAGTCCGATCTATCTCACTCCAGTCTAACTCACTCCGGTCTAAATCACTCCGGTCTATCTCACACCGGTCTAACTCACTCCGGTCTAACTCACTCCGGTCTATTTCACTCCGGTCTAAATCACTGCGGTCTATCTCACTCCGGTCTATCTCACTCTGGTCTATCTCGGTCCACTCTATCTCAGTCCGGTGTATCTCAGTCCGGTCTAACTCTCTCCAGTCTATCTCACTCCGGTCTAAATCACTCCTGTGTATCTCACTCCGATTTATCTCATTCCGGTCTATCTCACTCCGATGGAAATCACTACGGTCTATCTCACTCCGGTCTATCTCACTCCGGTCTATCTCACTCCGGTCTAATTCACTCCGGTCTATCTCACTCCGGCCTAAATCACTCCAATCTATCTCACTCCGGTCTATCTCACTCCGGTCTATCTCACTCCGGTCAAACTCACTCCAGTCAAACTCACTCCAATTAATCTCACTCCGGTCTATCTCACTCCGGTCAAACTCACTCCGGTCTATCTCACTCCGGTCTAACTCACTCCGGTCTAACTCACTCCGGTCTATCTCAGTCCGGTCTAACTTACTCCGGTCCAACTCACGCCGGTCTATCTCAGTCCGGTATAACTCACTCCTGTCTATCTCAGTCCGGTGTGTCTCAGTCCGGTCTAACTCAGTCCGGTCTATCTCACTCCAATCTATCTCACTCCGATCAATCTCACTCCGGTCTATCTCACTCTGGTCTATCTCAGTCCAGTCTATCTCAGTCCGGTGTATCTCAGTCCGGTCTAACTCAGTCCGGTCTATCTCATTCCAATCTATCTCACTCAGGTCTATCTCAGTCCGATCTATCTCACTCCGGTCTAACTCACTCCAATCTAAATCACTCCGGTCTATCTCACACCGGTCTAACTCACTCCGGTCTAACTTACTCCGGTCTATCTCACTCCGGTCTATCTCACTCCGGGCTATCTCACTCCGGTCTATCTCATTCCAATCTATCTCACTCAGGTCTATCTCAGTCCGATCTATCTCACTCCGGTCTAACTCACTCCGGTCTAAATCACTCCGGCCTTACTCACACCGGTCTAACTCACTCCGGTCTAACTCACTCCGGTCTATCTCATTCCGGTCTAAATCACTGCGGTCTATCTCACTCCGGTCTATCTCACTCTGGTCTATCTCGGTCCACTCTATCTCAGTCCGGTGTATCTCAGTCCGGTCTAACTCAGTCCGGTCTATCTCACTCCAATCTATCTCACTCCGATCAATCTCACTCCGGTCTATCTCACTCTGGTCTATCTCACTCTGATCAATCTCACTCCGGTCTATCTTACTCTGGTCTATCTCAATCCAGTCTATCTCAGTCCGGTCTATCTCACTCTGATCTATCTCACTCTGGTCTATCTCACTCCGCTCTATCCCAGTCCAGTTTATCTCAGTCGGGTCTAACTCCAGTATATCTCAGTCCAGTCTAACTCACTCTGGTCTATCTTGCTCCGCTCTATCTCAGTCTGGTCTAACTCACTCCGATCTATCTCACTCCGGTCTATCTCAGTCCAGTTTATCTCAGTCTGGTCTAACTCAATCCGATCTATCTCACTCCGATCTATCTCAGTCCAGTCTAACTCATTCCGGTCTAACTCACTCCGGTCTATCTCACTCAGGCCTAACTCACCAAGGTCTAAATCACTCCGGTCTATCTCACTCCGGTCTAACTCACTCCGGTCTATCTCACTCCGATCTAAATCACTCCTGTGTATCTCATTCCGATTTATCTCATTCCGGTCTATCTCACTCCGACGGAACTCACTACGGTCTATCTCACTCCGGTCTATCTCACTCCGGTCTAATTCACTCCGGTCTAACTCACTCCAGTCTAAATCACTCCGGTCTATCTCACTCCGGTCTATCTCACTCCGGTCTATCTCACTCCGGTCAAACTCACTCCGGTCAAACTCACTCCAATTAATCTCACTCCGCTCTATCTCACTCCGGTCTATCTCAGTCCAGTCTAACTCAATCTGGTCTATCTCGGTCCGGTCTATCTCAGTCTGGTCTAACTGACTCCGGTCTATCTCAGTCTGGTCTAACTCTCTCCGGTCGATCTCAGTCCAGTCTAACTCATTCTGGTCTATCTCGGTCCAGTCTAACTCACTCCGGTCTATCTCAGTCTGGTCGAACTCACTCAGATCTATCTCACTCCGGTCTATCCCAGTCCAGTCTAACTCACTCCAGTCTATCTCACTCCGGTCTAACTCACTCCGGTCTATCTCAGTCCAGTCTAACTCACTCTGGTCTATCTCAGTCCAGTCTATCTCAGTCTGGTCTAACTCACTCCGATCTATCTCACTCCGGTCTATCTCAGTCCAGTTTATCTCAGTCTGGTCTAACTCACTCCGGTCTATCTCACTCCAGTCTATCTCACTCCGGTCTATCTCACTCTGGTCTAACTCGGTCCACTCTATCTCAGTCCGGTGTATCTCACTCCGGTCTATCTCACTCCGGTCTAACTCAGTCCGGTCTATCTCACTCCAATCTATCTCGGTCCGGTCTATCTCAGTCCGGTGTATCTCAGTCCGGTCTAACTCAGTCCGGTCTATCTCACTCCAATCTATCTCACTCCAATCTATCTCACTCCGGTCTATCTCACTCCGGTCTAACTCAGTCCGGTCTATCTCACTCCAATCTATCTCAGTCCTGTCTAACTCAGTCCGGTCTATCTCACTCCAATCTATCTCACTCTAATTAATCTCACTCCGGTCTATCTCACTCCAGTCTATCTCAGTCCGGTCTATCTCACTCCAATCTATCTCACTCCAATCTATCTCACTCCGGTCTATCTCACTCCAGTCTATCTCTCTCAGGTCTATCTCAGTCCGGTCTATCTCACTCCGGTCTATCTCACTCTGGTTTATCTCGGTCCACTCTATCTCACTCCGGTCTATCTCACTCCGGTCTAACTCACTCCGGTCTAACTCACTCCGGTCTATCTCACTCCGGTCTATCTCACGCCGGTCTATCTCACTCCAGGCAATCTCACTCCGGTCTAACTCACTCTGTTCGATCTCGGTCCAGTCTATCTCAGTCCGGTGTATCTCAGTCCGGTCTAACACAGTCCGGTCTATCTCACTCCAATCTATCTCACTCCAGTCTATCTCACTCCGGACTATCTCACTCCGGTCTATCTCATTCCAATCTATCTCACTCGGGTCTATCTCAGTCCGATCTATCTCACTCCAGTCTAACTCACTCCGGTCTAAATCACTCCGGTCTATCTCACACCGGTCTAACTCACTCCGGTCTAACTCACTCCGGTCTATCTCACTCCGGTCTAAATCACTGCGGTCTATCTCACTCCGGTCTATCTCACTCTGGTCTATCTCGGTCCACTCTATCTCAGTCCGGTGTATCTCAGTCCGGTCTAACTCTTTCCAGTCTATCTCACTCCGGTCTAAATCACTCCTGTGTATCTCACTCCGATTTATCTCATTCCGGTCTATCTCACTCCGATGGAACTTACTACGGTCTATCTCACTCCGGTCTATCTCACTCCGGTCTATCTCACTCCGGTCTAATTCACTCCGGTCTATCTCACTCCGGCCTAAATCACTCCAATCTATCTCACTCCGGTCTATCTCACTCCGGTCTATCTCACACCGGTCTATCTCACTCCGGTCAAACTCACTCCGGTCAAACTCACTCCAATTAATCTCACTCCGGTCTATCTCACTCCGGTCAAACTCACTCCGGTCTATCTCACTCCGGTCTAACTCACTCCGGTCTAACTCACTCTGGTCTATCTCAGTCCGGTCTAACTTACTCCGGTCCAACTCACGCCGGTCTATCTCAGTCCGGTCTAACTCACTCCTGTCTATCTCAGTCCGGTCTAACTCACACCGGTCTATCTCAGTCCGGTCTATCTCACTCCGGTGTATCTCACTCCGGTCTATCTCACTCCGGTATATCTCACTCCGATCTATCTCAGTCCGGTCTATCTCAGTCCGGTCAAACTCACTCTGATCTATTTCACACCGGTCTATCTCAATCCGGTGTATCTCACTCCGGTCTATCTCACTCCGGTCTATCTCACTCCGATCAATCTCACTCCGGTCTATCTCACTCCGGTCTATCTCACTCCGGTCTATCTCACTCTGGTCTATCTCAGTCCAGTCTATCTCAGTCCGGTGTATCTCAGTCCGGTCTAACTCAGTCCGGTCTATCTCATTCCAATCTATCTCACTCAGGTCTATCTCAGTCCGATCTATCTCACTCCGGTCTAACTCACTCCGGTCTAAATCACTCCGGTCTATCTCACACCGGTCTAACTCACTCATGTCTAACTCACTCCGGTCTATCTCACTCCGGTCTATCTCACTCCGGGCTATCTCACTCTGGTCTATCTCATTCCAATCTATCTCACTCAGGTCTATTTCAGTCCGATCTATCTCACTCCGGTCTAACTCACTCCGGTCTAAATCACTCCGGCCTTACTCACACCGGTCTAACTCACTCGGGTCTAACTCACTCCGGTCTATCTCACTCCGGTCTAAATCACTGCGGTCTATCTCACTCCGGTCTATCTCACTCTGGTCTATCTCGGTCCACTCTATCTCAGTCCGGTGTATCTCAGTCCGGTCTAACTCAGTCCGGTCTATCTCACTCCAATCTATCTCACTCCGATCAATCTCACTCCGGTCTATCTCACTCCGGTCTATCTCACTCTGATCAATCTCACTCCGGTCTATCTTACTCTGGTCTATCTCAATCCAGTCTATCTCAGTCCGGTCTATCTCACTCTGATCTATCTCACTCTGGTCTATCTCACTCCGCTCTATCCCAGTCCAGTTTATCTCAGTCGGGTCTAACTCCGGTATATCTCAGTCCAGTCTAACTCACTCTGGTCTATCTTGCTCCGCTCTATCTCAGTCTGGTCTAACTCACTCCGATCTATCTCACTCCGGTCTATCTCAGTCCAGTTTATCTCAGTCTGGTCTAACTCACTCCGATCTATCTCACTCCGATCTATCTCAGTCCAGTCTAACTCACTCCGGTCTATCTCGGTCCGGTCTATCTCACTCCGGTCTATCTCGGCCCGGTCTATCTCACTCCGGTCTATCTCAGTCCGGTCTATCTCACTCCGGTCTATCTCCATCTGGTCTAACTCACTCCGGTCTATCTCAGTCCGGTCTAACTCACTCCGGTCTATCTCAGTCCAGTCTATCTCGGTCCGGTCTATCTCACTCCGGTCTATCTCAGTCCGGTCGAACTCACTCCGGTCTATCTCAGTCCAGTCTAACTCACTCCGGTCTATCTCAGTCTGGTCTAACTCACTCCGGTCTATCTCAGTCCTGTCTAACTCATTCTGGTCTATCTTGGTCCAGTCTAACTCACTCCGGTCTATCTCAGTCTGCTTGAACTCACTCCGATCTATCTCACTGCGGTCTATCTCAGTCCAGTCTAACTCACTCCGGTCTATCTCAGTCCAGTCTAACTCACTCTGGTCTATCTCGCTCCGGTCTATCTCAGTCTGGTCTAACTCACTCCAATCGATCTCACTCCGGTCTATCTCAGTCCAGTTTATCTCACTCTGGTCTATCTCACTCCGGTCTATCTCACTCCGGTCAAACTCACTCCAGTCTAACTCACTCCGGTCTAACTCACTCCGGTCTATCTCACTCCGGTCTAACTTACTCCGGTCCAACTCACGCCGGTCTATCTCAGTCCGGTCTAACTCACTCCGTTCTATCTCAGTCCGGTCTAACTCACACTGGTCTATCTCACTCCGGTCTATCTCACTCCGGTCTATCTCACTCCGGTCTATCTCACTCCGGTCTATCTCACTCCGGTCTATCTCACTCCGATCTATCTCAGTCTGTTCTATCTCAGTCCGGTCTAACTCACTCTGATCTATTTCAAACTGGTCTATCTCACTCCGGTCTATCTCACTCCGGTCTATCTCACTCCGGTCTATCTCACTCTGGTCTATCTCAGTCCAGTCTATCTCAGTCCGGTCTATCTCACTCAGATCTATCTCACTCTGGTCTATCTCAGTCCAGTCTATCTCTGTCTGGTCTAACTCACTCCGATCTATCTCACTCCAGTCTATCTCAGTCTGGTGTATCTCACCCCAGTCTAATTCTCTCTGATCTATCTCAGTCGGTCTATCTCACTCAGATCTATCTCACTTTGGTCTATCTCACTCCGGTCTATCTCACTCAGATCTATCTCACTCTGGTCTATCTCACTCCGGTCTATCTCATTCGGTCTATCTCACTCAGATCTATCTCACTCAGATCTATCTCACTCTGGTCTATCTCAGTCCGGTCTATCTCACTCGGGTCTAACTCACTCCGGTCTATCTCACTCCGGTCTATCTCGGTCCGGTCTATCTCACTCCGGTCTATCTCACTCAGATCTATCTCACTCAGATCTATCTCACTCCAGTCTATCTCAGTCCAGTCTAACTCACTCCGGTCTAACTCACTCCGGTCTATCTCACTCCGGTCTATCTCAGTCCAGTCTATCTCACTCCGGCCTATCTCATTCCGGTCTTTCTCACTACAGTCTATCTCAGTCGGGTGTATCTCAGCCCTGGGTCAGTGGGTAGCACAAGAGTGGCTTCAAACCCCCACTCCAGGGACTTGAGCACTTAAATCGAGGCTGACACTCCAGGGAGCGCCGCTCTGTCGGAGGGGCAGTACTGACGGAAAGCTGCACTATGGAGGTGCTGTCTTTCAGATGAGACATTAAACCGAGGCCTTGTCTGCTCTCTCAGGTGGACAGAAAAGATCCCATGGCACTACTTTGAAGAAGAGTAGGGGGGTTATCCTCGGTGTCTCAACAGGATGGATAAAGGGGAATCAGTGGATGTGGTGTATTTGGACTTCCAGAAGGCATTTGACAAGGTGCCACATAAAAGGTTACTGCAAAGATAAAAGTTCAGGGGATTGGGGGTAATATATTAGCATGGATAGAGGATTGGCTAACTAACAGAAAACAGAGAGTCGGGATAAATGGTTCATTCTCGGGTTGGCAATCAGTGACTAGTGGGATGCTGCAGGGATCAGTGCTGGGACCCTAACTATTTACAATCGATATTAATGACTTGGAAGAAGGGACCGAGTGTAACGTAACCGAGTTTGCTGACGATACAAAGATGGGAGGAAAAGCAAAGTGTGAGGAGGACACAAAAAACTGCAAAAGGACATAGACAGGCTCAGTGAGTGGGCAAAAATTTGGCCGATGGATTATATGTTGGAAAGTGTGAGGTTATGCACTTTGGCAGAAAAAAAATCGAAGAGCAAGTTATTATTTAAATGGAGAAAGATTGCAAAGTGCTGCAGTACAGCGGGACCTGGGGGTACTTGTGCAGGAAACACAAAAGGTTACTATGCAGGTACAGCAAGTGATCAGGAAGGCCAATGGTATCTTGACCTTTATTGTAAAGGAGATGGAGTATAAAAGCAGGAAAGTCTTGCTACAGCTATACAGGGTATTGGTGAGGCCACACCTGGAATACTGCATGCAGTTTTGGTTTCCAT